>NW_009932974.1:36305-67400 GCF_000696875.1 Nestor notabilis
GCTTATGCTTTATATCTTACAAAGAGCAACTCAAAAACATCTCAGATTTTTTTTCAGTAAGTTATTTTCATTTGCTTTAATGATTTTTGAGGCTTTATGGTTCACTTTTTAGTCTACTTCTCCAACTAGCTGTTCCACTTGGTGGAATTACTGTCACTCCGTTTGATAAATTGGGACAGTGAAAGTCAGGAGACCAAAGCAGCGCAACTTAGCCCTGAAATGACAACAGAAATTCACTGTAATGGGCACAGGTTAGAGGTTAGAAGGCTCTGAAGCATGGCAAAAAGTTTAGTGGTATTTGAATGGCATTTTCCTTGCTGTAACACTAAGGAGGATTCTTAGCCAAGGGTTATGACCCAGTCACACGATGTGTGTAGTGACACAGAATCAAAACAATCTCTCTGACCAGAGAGACCTTAATCTCATCCACACAAAGAAAGAGGAGACATGTGAATGGAAGTAACCACAAGCAGACCACAGTGAAGCAAGTACATACAGGTACTACCTGTTTGTGCCATAAACTGTGGTGTCAGTACAGCAGCAACCTAAGTGCAGCCAATTCTTTTTCCAAGCACTGCTGGAAATGAGATTCTTTAAGAGAAATACAAAGTTGTATTTGAGGACATCCTTCTGAGACCTGATTAATGAAAAGACTTCTCCCAGCTATTCAGGACTACAGAATTTCAGAATGCATTTTTCTCTCCTTGGAGAGCTTTCAAAGTGTTATTCAAAAGTAGGTTCATTTCCCATAAATTCATCAGGAAACATCTGGACTTAAAATACCCTTTCATCCTTTGCACATCATTTTAACACTTTCCCCTGATACTGTTTTTGTCTTCCTTCTTGGATTTATTAGCTCCTAAGTAATTGCCTTTTGTTTCTCTTAGGTGGAATCATCGCTTGGGTCAACGTTTTCAAGGAGATCTCACAGCTTTAAAAACATGGTAATCAACATTTTGGGATCATTACTGGCTGTGCTTGTCTTCCTTGCCCCCTCTGCAATGACTGCCAAAGCATTTCTTCTAGCTCTTTGTGTTCTGCATGTGCATTCAAGCACTTCCTTCGTTCTATCTTCCAGGGGTTGAATATTATCTCCTTTTAATTTAAAACTGATCTCCAATCGATACATTGACTTGAGCACACAAGAAAGTCAATAAGAAGGAAGCCGAGATGGAGAGCAGGCAAGATTCTTCCACTTCCACATTCAGCTGGTGGCTATACCGTTGGGTTATGCAAAGGTATCTTCCCAGAACTCCCTCTTCTTTTATCATACACAGAACAAAAAAGTCCCATAAAGCTCCAGAAGTTCACACATGAGGTTCCTGCATCACTATTCCTCTGCAAAGCAGGTATTTACAAGCTTTGCAGAAAAGCAAAGAGAGCACCTGTAAAACCCTTTAGCTATCCTATGAGATCTGTGGCCATGGTTACACAGCTGCTTCAATCCAGCATAAATCCAGTCTGCCAATGAAATGGGGTTCTCCTAAATTCCCTCTCTATGAAACTAGTCCTTCTCATTGCCTTTCTAATGATGGCTTTAGCTCTCCCAAGGTTGCACACTGAGTCTGATAAGGCAACTGATGCAACTGCAAACTAACCTAGCAACAGCACTCCCCATATGACTGTATTCGTTTCTGGTCAAATTAGCTCCCTGATCCAGCTCTACAAGCACAGCACTGGAGAACAGGGGACATATGCTGCTGAGGGTGAAGTGCTGGGGCTGCAGATATTGCTCTGTTTAGTAGCAGTGAGCTGAAAATCAACTAAAAGCAAGTATGAAGCTTCCTTTCTGTGCCTGAAAGTGCAGCTCCATTTCCAAGCTTGTTGCCACTAGTTTGTACTCTCACCTCCTTGTACTCACAGTTTGAGCTGATGCTAACACCATTTCCTGTTGAACACAGGGAAGAACATGCTTCAGACAGACTCGGCTCCTGGTAAACAGCTCTCTAGCAATGTGCAAACATTGCAGACTGCTCAAGACTCATCTTGGTCAAAGTGTTCCCTATGTTCAGGGATGTAATGGGAGGAGGAAGGCACTCACAGCCCTGTGCCATAGCTGAGGTTTGTCACTTTCACTAGGATTCTTAGGAGCCTGAGCTTCCACCATGTAAGCAAGACTTCAACCTTTCTCCTGCTTTGCATCCCCACAAGCCAGATGCACGTCCTTAGTGAGGTCAAGCAGATCCAATCTGTCACACAGAGCCATGAAGAGGAATCAGTGCTGGTTGAGATGTTGAGATACAAAACTAGAAGTGATGCAGCACAAGGAGAGAGCCAAGCCATGTGCCTCCTGGTGCAGGAGGCTTGGCAGGTTTGGCACAGTCTCAGCAGATGGCTCGTTGAGATGTTTGCATTAAATTAACTTCCCGTTTTCTTCAGTGTGAGGATTCCCAGCTGCTTTCCTAACAAAATGGAGACATTGCAAACCACATGACCCAAGCAAGTGACAAAAAGCTGATCCCAGAGAAAATATACCAATGATGTTATTTAATTCTAATGATACTGTAGCACAGAACCTTGTCATCTCAATGTCCTATGAAAGGAACAGCACAGAAACCACTGACTTTGGTTGCCACACTGACACCTCTTTCCCAACTAGGTGAGAAAATGCAAGTGGTCACCTGAATTTAACCGATCATCAAAAACTCATCTACTGCAAACAGTGGTGAAGACCAGAATAGTCCTTCTAACAGCCATAAAGAACCTTTGTTTGCTCTCATAAAAATTGACAGGATCCTGCTTTCAACAGAATCAGCAAAGGATTCAATAACAAAGGATAATCTCTCACCTCATATATATTAAAAGTCATTTTGAAATTGTCAGAAATCATTTGTTCCATCAAAATTAGCAACTATTTACCTTTAAAATCACTCTGACCCTGCTCCAGTTCCAACCAAAGGAAATGCTTCCTCTGACTCTCTCTGTCAGTGCTGCAACATGAGGTCTGCAATGCTGAATCCTAGAAAAGCTTTGGTCCAGTTTGGAGTTCCCTTTTTTGCATATGCTTCATTCTATAGAGATGTTCAACTCTGGTGAAGTTGCAGATGCCTCCACGCTGTGAGCTCAGAGTCTCCAAGTTCAGATCTGTCTTTAATGAATTAAAGGGTTGAGGAAGTCCTGTTGACCATATGTGCAAATCTCACACATTCCTTTTATCACCTGCTAGTAATGGCTGTATCATTCATGGGATCAGTTCAATAAATTGAGTATTGCAAGTGAGGGGTTTTGCTATTGTCATTAAAAATGGACACTGAAGAACAAAACATTCGGGAATTACATGGTCCTGTGGTCAGGGTTTAAAATGCCAGCCCATGTTGAAATAGCACTTGATCTACAGGAAAATAATTCCTTCAGCACTTAGTTTTGAGGTCAAAAGAAGCATTTTGCCTACTTTTATGACACCTAGACACTGGAAGGTCAGCAGGGTTAAGGAGAAGGGTGAACCATCTTAAAGCTCCAACTATGAAGTATCCACACTCACACATTCAGAAAGCAGAAATATATATGCTTGGGGGGGGGGGAAACGATTAAAAATCTTTCTGGTAAGAACTTTCCTAAGGAGATGTATGTTCTAATTTTTCTCTCTTCTTGCACCTATGTATAAGGACTTAATGTATGTTATACAAGTATAGTTATATAATGACAAAAAATCCTCACAGCAGAACTAAAAACTGATGTGAAACTGTATTATTTTAAAATGTATAGCCACATGCCCATGTATGATGGCCCAAATACAAGAAATGTTAATAAATGGTGTGAACAAAAAATACATATTTTTAAAGCATTAAGACATATATTACTGCTTCCCTGCTGCACCAACTCACAAAGCTGTCTAAAGAAACCTGGATAATTTTAAAGAGCAAATCTGGTGTTGCTCAGCAACAGCACACCCTGATAGAAAGGATGCAGGATGTTGGAAGATTTAATATTAGGGAACTGTGCTTACAAGGGGAAGGAGAATAACAAATACAATTTATTCATACAATGTCCATAAAATTGGGACAGCTTAAAAAAAAAATTGGGACAGATTATTTAAAAAGTAATAATCAGATGAAGTGATCATGCTAATATTAATCTTTGTATAGTAGAGCTAAGTGAAAAGTTATTGCCTGGAACCAGTAAGCTGTCATCCCAGCTCATTCAATGGCATTGATGTTTGCACTGTCTTGATATGATATGATGAGGAAAAAAAGCAGTGCATTGTATGAGATTTGAGAGCAATCCCATGGCTGAAGATTTCTGTTCTGGCACAGGCTTGAATGAGTATTTTCCAAAGTGAGGACTGAATAAGAACCCAGAGCTCTACACTTTCTCCTGAATCAGAGGAAAGCTGATGCTCTCAAAGGAGAAAATGTCTTAGACAATACATGCCCCACCTTTGCTTTGGTCCCACAGAGGCACCTCTCCCATTCATTCACACCTGATCAGAGCAGCAAGCCTTTTTTTGGTTAAAAGATGAGTACTGTAATTTCTTATTTTGAAGTCACTTTGGCTAAATGTTCCATAGGGTTCTGTCTCACTGAACATAAAAACATTCCACAGAAAATTAACGTTGTCTTTCCTGAGCCATCCCTTCCACTACTGTTTGATGTTACTGAGCAACTGCAAGAGAGACTGAGGCTGTCTGGATGATAGAAGGCATGACAGGGCCTAAGAAGCAGCAAAGACAGATATAACAGAATCAGATGTAGTGCTTTGAAAACTGAGCAGCTAGACCTGTATGAAGGAAGGAGAGCACCACACACCAGAGCTCACTTGTAAGCTTGCTTATAAACAACATCTTTTGGAAATTGTGCCATTTTATGTCAGCAGCTCTGAGGATATTTTGCTACAAACCCACACTGCAGTTCCCATGTATGACAGACTGCTAGTGCACCTCCATTGATTGCACCAACCCAAAACATACCACTTGTAATCCAGTACGATATGGAGACAAATTCTCTGCCTTGGTCAATTTCAACACTAATGATTTTGGGGGTTTTGTTATGGCAAAATCCAGGACAAACCGTGTAAAGGTACTTCTACTCACAAACCCTGAGAACAGAGTCAAGAGTCAAGATGGGAAGACAAGAGTCTTCCCATTAGATGGCCTGAAAGAGACTCTCTAATCATCTGCCTTATGGTGTTGTGCATAAAAACCCTTCTTGCTCCTCCTAGACACATGATTAAGTGGATGCTTAAAACAGGCTATAAAGTCCTAACTACCTGCAATGTTAGCCTGCTCAGAAAACAGAAAAGAGACTTTCTCAGAAATAAACTCTTCAGGACTCTAAAAAGTGCACCTGAACAGAAGGACATCAGCTTCTGCTCAGCAACTGTGCTGTTGGAACAGAATTACTAGAACTGAGCGAAAAACCTGTTGCTGTAATGTTTGGTTCTTAGACACCTGGTGGTAACAACACAGGCATTAGGCAACTGCATTACTCTGCTCTTTGTTCTAAAAGTAAATGTCAAATACTGCAAGATTCTTTATTGCTTCTCCAAGGTAAAATTCATTTTATTAAGCAAGAGTGATACCATCTTGCCTGTTAAATGATTGTCTGCTGGGAAACAAGCCTGACAGCACTTCTCAGAGAAACTGTCCTCTGAGTGACTACCTTTGATATGACCCAGCCATACCTTCAGCTTGTCAGAAGCCATTTACATCAAATAACATCAAACTTTCACTGAAAATACAAACCAAACAGGAGCCCTTCAAGCACCTGCTGTCCCAAAATGACAAAGAAAAATGTAGGATAAATATTTTATAAAAATAAGCATTTCATTAAAATTTCATCCTTATAATTTCTGGGAAAGGGGTTTTAATTAAAAGCTATGAGGCACAAGTGTAAGGTGAAAGGCAGAACAAATATCCTCAGGAGAATAAAAAATACAAGGAATAAATGATTTCCTAGGGAAAATCTATGACTATAGTAATACCACAGCCCTCAGACTGCCCCTTGATGACATCCTCACTCTCAAAAGGCACAAAGATCTCAGCACATTCTTCTAAGTTATATTAGAGTTTTGCTGAATCTTTGTTTTCAAACTGTTGGGATGTGTTTGCTGTAATCTTCATAGCAGCTTGAAGTCATTTTTCTATCAGAGCAATGGCATGCCCGTGATTGAGCCCTTACCTACGTATGTCAAGAACAAATTGCCCTTTATTGAATGCTAACCAGTGATGATATTTACAAAGGAATTGTGAGGATGTGGAGTTCTGTTATAACTCACAAGAAAATTACTGAGATGAAGTGGGAGAACTACAAAATAACCATGCTGGAAAAGAAGTCAGCTACCCTAAACAGAGCTCTTCTTTCTATCCTTTTCCTAGCTCTGATTTTGTAGTGTATTTTTATTTAGTAGAAATGTATTAAAAAGCACATTTATTCTGCAAATTCTTATAATGCTTCTCAGCTATGCAGCTCTGGAAAGGTAATTGTCTGCTGCCTTTATGACCATGTTTTCCTGACCTGTGTATCCCCAAGCTCAGAGCAACAAGAACACTTGAGAGGGATGCACTGACGAAGATGTGCGGTTGTTTCACAGACATCACCTTTGTTCATTCCCAGTGGTCCAGAGTCTAGAGATGGCTCTTATGTAAAACAGTTTCTTTTTGGAAGAGAAAAACCTCTTAAGATGTAGAATGAAGTTGGTGCAGATTATTTAAACCACAAGATAAACAAATGGCCTAAGCCTATTCCATAACTGTATTTTTTGCTAGAAAGCTTTTGAACAATCATAATCTCTTCAAAAATATCACTAAGCCAAAGACTTGGAAGTCTGTGGATGACAAAGTATTTTAACTAGTAGCATGTGGATTATAGTTTAGAAACTCATGTAATAATCATCAGCTATAAAAACTATCTTCCAAACTCATTTTAACTGCCATATTTAGTGGAATATATCTCATATAGTATTGCTTATATGAGATATGTGTATATCTGATATAAGCAATAAAGGAAAAAGATTAGGTGTATTCTCTAACAGACTCATCAGAAAAGCAGAAATAGTAACTCTAGGATCACTTCCTTGAAGAGGGAAAAGGATTTGGGAGGGAAATGGACTAAAACAAGTATCTGTGAAGCAGATGAGCACATTTCCATGAAAAGAAATCATACAGCACTAGAAAGACCTGTTTCAAAGTCATTATTACAGAAGGTATCAAACCCACAGGTATTCCATTGTGCAGCAGCCTTAAAAGAATGCTGCACTGCAGACTTGATTCTGCAATTATTTTCTTATGCCTTGGACACAGCTGTATAAAAAGTAATGGAGTTGGTTATGTCTTGTCAATGCTTCCTTCAAATTCTACACCAGCAATAATTCCACAGCTCGCCATGAAATCAGGGATTCAGAATTTGACTATGTCCTTCAATGCTAAATTATTACTAATGGATGGTTTCATGTTCATACCCTTCAACCATGCAGTGGATTAACATATCAGAACACGAAACTAACTTTTGGCAGGTAATATAACTCACATTCCCACAGAAAGTTACTGACACCAGTTACCTGCTCCAAGAGCCCATCTTTCTCCCTGTAAAACTGAGTCCAGCAAGATCTTTCAAGAGACAAAATGTATCCTAAAAAGTCAACAAGTATTCCCCTGGCAGGGTAACTTCCATTCTTCAGAGCTCTCAGCAGTGACTGAGGAATGCTTTACCTTCAATTCTAAGCACATTCTAAATTGTAATCTGTTTTGGAGAGATCTGCGTGTGAAGAAAAAGGAGCTTGTTGCCCTTTTCAGTTTATAATGTCACCAGAAATTAAGTCTATTTAACAGATGTGGAATTCATCATTTCAGCCTTTAACTTGCATTAGAAAGTCACCTTTTTGATAACTGATCCCACTGTGTGCTGTATATACTGCAAGTAGCAAAGGAATTCACATAAAACCAAGTTTTCTTCAAATGAAAAAGATGGACTTTCCCTATATTATAACTGAAGAACCAAATCTCCTAACACCACATTTCTAAGCAATTTACCAAAGCAAAATCCCTGCAAGCAAAATAAAGTGAAATAAAAAATAGTTACACTTCAAAACCTGGATCTTCATCAGATCACAGTAACTCTGTTTTATCAGACCCATCAAGGCTCACTAGAGTTAGCAGTAATCAGCCACTTCTCACAACCCAACATAATTTCAAAAGCACTTTAAGAGAGACACCTAATAAATATTGAAGTCTTTTTTCTCAGTATTCACTTTTACTCTGAGAAATGGCACTGTACAATAACCCACATTTTGTTGCAAAGAGGAGTAGTAAAACATCCCCCCATCTCACACTGACAAGAATAACAATTGTTTCCCTGGATTTCTTAAAAATAAGGTGGACTCATGTTACACTTCTTGTAACTGAAATATTCCAGTAACATATAAAGTGGCTGTGATTAAACTAATGTTGGTGTTCCAAATCAATTTCCCTTACACAAATTTACAATACAAGAATTCATTACGCCAGGAGGAAGCAGGTCTGATATATGGAATAATATTTACCTAGAAGCTTTGGCCAAGATAACTTATCCTTGAATTCCAATAGCAAATTAGTTCCTTTCTTCTACTCCACTGCATTTCATTTACATATATACCAGGCCCTTTCATAATAATCATAACAATTCCCTCAGCATATCAGAATAAACATTAATTCAAAAGAAATACATCAACGTGCAGATCCCCAAACTGAGCAGGGGAAAGAATAAAAACCAGTGCCTGTCAGTCCCCACACACTTATAAATCTCCGTACTGTGAAACTGTGTCATGAGCATAAATTACAAACAAAAATGTTACAGGTTCCTAACAAACCAGGAGGCAATTCCAAAAGAGTACCCACAACTTTGCCAGACAAATTAGAACACTTACCTGATTTTTCACCATTCCCTTATTTTCTCCTCATCTAATAAAAGGAAACGCAAACCAAAAAAGGCTTGATCTCACTCTCAGTTACATTAGTTTTACAGTTCTGTACCACTATCTAACAGTATCACGGTACTATGGCACATGTCTAATAGCTTGTTCATTTACTTCAAGTTAGGGACAAACTGAAGAGCTGGAATGTACAAGAAGCAGAAGGAGACTCAGTTCTAAACCTAAAGATCCGTTCATGTTAAGGGAATTCCATGAGAGTCGTCAACATGTCAAGCTCATCATTATTTGGAGTTTTTTCTTAATTCTGTCCTGTGATCAGTTTTTTTCTAACTAATTGGAAAGAAATCACAGTAGGAGCTAAGGCAGCTCTCCACATGGAGTAAGTTGGGCAGCTCCACTGAAATCAGTGGAACCGACCTCCAGCTGACATAAACCTCTCTGGGACCACTGAAGTTAATCAAGATCCCACCACTTAGAGTCAATTCATTTACTCCAACTAAAATCAATGGTGTTACTCAATTTACAGCCACTGAAGACCTGGTGCCATGTTATATATCAAATAAAACAGAAAAACGGGATCTGTTTGTAGGAAATTGTTGGGAGGGGAGCCATAGACTTTATTTTTTAACATGGAGAGCCTGAAGCTGCTGTAGTTGTTTGAAATACCAGGTGGGCTTGATTTTGACTCTGTCCTTTTCCCAGGCTTAAGGACCATTGAAATGATGAGGCTTTTTCCCTAAATCTGTCTTCAAAGTCAAAGCTTGCATAACATGAAGATACTACGGGCACTCATCTCACCTGCATACTAAACTAGGAGGGCAGCTGTGCAGTTAGGAAGCAGGAAGCACAGAATCCTGAGGGCAGCTTAGAGCAGGAAGCCGATGCTAACCAGGCTTTAAACCTCAGGAGGAGGAAATGCCCCTCTCTTGTCCTGCTCCCTTTTCCTATATGACTGTAAGATTGTAAAAAGGTGTGAAAGCTACTCCCAAGATTTTGGCTGTACACTTCTGTGCCCTTTCTGGTTACTCAATCGTCCTGTAAGGAGTTGTACAAGATGTTAGCGACAGGGATTCTCACACCCGTCTGCACCATGCATTAGAGAGTTTATGAACTACTTTACATAGTCCAGTAATTTAGCATAGACAGAAAACTAAGTGTTGCAGCTGTACACAAAAGAAACCCAAGTATGATACCTCCTCACTCTCTCTCATTACTTGCCCCAGTTTTTCCCAGCTGTCTGAACCACAACATTCTTCCCACTGCCAGAGGTAACCACCTCTGCCTCACCCCTTTACTTTCTCCACAGTAGCAAAGGGAGGAAAGCATACAGCTGCTTTTAGGATTCATACTACCCTTTTTTCCCATTCCAGCTGGGCCATTCTGTACTTGCTGCCATGTCTGTTTCTAGGATCTCTTTGTGCCTAGCACAGAAATGTTGTTACAATCCTGTAAGACATGGCTTTCCTCAAGGGTTTTCATTTTCTGTTTTACTGGAGTGCTTGTAAACCCCCAGAAATGGCTGTAATGATCTGAATCCCTGGCAAAAACACAGTGTTCCCTCAACAATTTATCTTTTAGATCTTTTGCTCCTTACTTCTCTGGAAACAGAAGAAAGGGTGATGGGTGATCAGGTTACCTATTAGTTAATAATTGTCACTTTTCTTCTCAGACAAGTTAAGTGTGGAAACATCTCTTATAAAAATCAAGCCCTACTTGAATTAGGTTTCCAGAATAACAGCGAGGTTTGTATATACACATTACTGGAATAATGTCAAAGTTCAATCATACGCAGAGTTTATTAGATTTTGGTTTATTCTTTTCCTTGAATTATTCATTGACTATCTATAATTTCTCAAAGAATAATTTCATAAAGTGCTGTAGCAATAAAACTCTCCATATATTAGCACACCAATGTGGATGGTATTTATGATGTACTCAAAGAAAAATCAGCCTGTTACATTAATCATGTAAAAGTATTGAAAAATTATATTTAATCATTTCTATTTGAAAATAAAACCTGCTCAGACCTTTAAAACCTGCATGAAACCTGGAATTACATTTCATACAACATTTCCTGCAACAATATACATCATTATTCAATACTTTCAGGTTTGTCTGGTGTTCAGTAATCTTTTATCTCATTTTCTCTGAATTGTAAGTTGTTTTCAATCTTTTTTATTTAGCAAGTTTTGCCTAGAATATTCGGGATTCAATAAGGAGAAACAGTAAGATATATAAAGCCCCATCCTCTGAAAATGACAAGCTCAACAGCAAAACATCTCCTTCCTGAAACCCAGTTCAGATTCTGAGGACCACCAGAACACTAACACAGCTTTGAGCACCTTCTGTGCTTATCCCAGCCTCTGTAACAAGAAGTCCCTTTGCAGCCTTTGTGCCTCACTGGGGTGGGAACAAATTTCTTTCAGGACCATGTGTAAGGATGACTCTCCATTCACCACTGGATGAAGGAAGCAAAGATGTTGCCTACTAGAGTTTACCACTAAAAGTGTGGTGACATGAACTATAAGCAGCATTAGTGAGCTCAGAAAATCCTTTTGAATGCCACTCAGTTAGAGAACAAATTTGTCCCTATATTTGACTTCTGAGAGCACTGAACCACATGTATTTCCATTTGAGCTGCCTGTCAAATAAACTTTGCAGGCATTGCTATACACTGCCTTGTCCAAAAGCAAAAGAAAGTCAAGTCTGAAGATCCAACCTGCTCTTCAGTAGGCCAAAAAGCCAAAGTTCTGCCTAGTACTTCCTGCAGGCTCAGGAGCACTGTAAGCCAAATCATGCTAACACCCTCCAGATGTTTGAAAAGCTAAACAGGGTACACTAGTACTCCTAGTTTGTGGCCTGTGAACTCAAATGAAAAATGAGTGAGGATGATTCCTAACGAACCAGAATATACAGCCACAGAGCTTTAACTGTGTTGGGACTGAAGGAACTTTCCATAAAGTCAATCCTTGGAAAGCTGCAATCTCCAAATAAACAAACATATACTTAATTAGAAAAGAAATTGTTGAAAACATAATAATGCCTTTAGGAACTCTAACAAGCCAAGTGTGTGTGTATAGAATATATAAATACTTAGATACAAAAAAGAAAGCTTTTTTCAGAATTGTAGGTCCCCTGCAAAGGAAGCAAAGAATGAACAATTGGTATAATACTGACAAGCTCAGCTTATAGCTTTGAACATTAATAACTTATTTCAAATAGCTCAGCCTCTTGTACATGAGCCACCCTGTAGTGTTTCAGCTGATTTTTATTCTCTTCGTGCAGAAACCTTTTAGCTAATCATTTTCATCTCTGTGTGTCAATAAATCTTGCATCTCTGGGGCAATGACTTTTACTCAGCAAATGTTAAGCAGAAATAAAACCGCCCAGAACAGTCTAAGCATGAGAATTTCAATAAGAATTTAGCAATATATTGATCCACTTCTCTCCTTTCCAACTTTTCATTACTATGTCACTTTCACCTCCTGAATTCAATAAGATAAAAAGCTAAAATAATGTGACTTACAGACTTTAACCAGCCCTACTAAAATGATTTTTTAATTCTTTTATTCCACAAAAACAAACTCAAAGAAATGTTTTATAATAGTGAAGGCACTAGAATTTGGTCAGTAATCTATTCTTGAAGGGAAGAGTTGGCAGTCACAGACTAAAGTGAATGACCTCTTCTATAAATGCAGACAAAATACACAGCAGAAATTAGAAGATAAAAGATTAATATATGCAATAGCAGGAAAACAAAGTCTGTAATGAAAAGTCATGTTTCTAATGATTTCTAAATGTAACATATTATTACATGTCCTACATTTCCTCTTCCTGGGAAGCCAGTTGCTGAAGTATTTACATTTTACACTATTCCTTAAATAAAGTAAAATTAAGTTAAGGTAACTCTTGTGTAATTATTTATAAGCATCTACCACCTAAGAGACACTTGGACATGACAAATCACTCTTCCTGCACACCATTCGAACAGATATTATTTCCATTCTTCTAATATTTATCAATGAGAACTAGAAGATAATCAATAGTCACCAAAAAAAATCTGATTGCAACCCCATCCTACCATTAAAACTAGTCATTGGAAACCTTCTCACTAATCTTATTTTCAAAGTTTGAATTCTAGCACAAGCAGATGGTAGAGATACTCTGACTCTTCCATCCTAACGTGTATGATAAACAAGGCTGAGCATCAATTCTTCCTTAAGTTCACAAGGTAGATAACTGTCTATTTCTATGGTCATCATGACACCTGGTGAATGTCCATCAACATTCCATAGACATTTATTCTTACAGCACCATGTGAGGGGCTGAGATACAAATCAGTGAATGCATGTGCCAACATATTGGGGAAAATCACCATGCTACAGTACTATGCTCTCATCCAAACCCATTAAGTATGGTTGGATTAATGTAGAGCTGAATCAACAGTGACTGCCAGAGGAAATACAGTAGTTACTGTATAGTGCCACAGAATGAGCTGTTAAAGAATTCTAAATAATTTTTACTGATAAAAATGTCATATAAATTTATGTGAATTGCCTTAGCAACAAAAATTTCATACAAGTCAGCACATCTATCTTCTTTTTTCTTCTTGTTTCTATTTCCCACCAATAAATAATTCACGTTATCCCATTATATAGGAAGCATTCAAGAAAGGAATTATTACCTTTAAAACAAAACAAAATATACAATCATTTTAATCTACGTAAGCACAAGAAGTCTGATCCAAATAAACAGAAGTTAAAGTCAACAAGATGAAGAATCTTTTTTTAACCAGTAGAACCCATAATCTAAGTAAGGCGGTGTCTTGTACCATCTATTTTTGGCCTATAACCACCTCTGGTTTATAATCAATTTTCTTCTGTCAAAACTGTTATTCAAACCATGTAAGCCTCAAAAAGAAAAAAACCAACAAAATAAAACCCAATGAAGTCCATGCTCTATATTTCTTTAACTAATGTATAGCACAGCCAACCCAATATTACATACATAATTGTATCTAATGCATTGGCAAACTCACTGCTTGTGGTTTCTAAGATGCAATCTCGCAAACTGATGTGGTTCTTTTCAAAGCACTAAACCGGTTTGTTGTCATTGTGAAAGGGAAGTGCAGAGACAACAGCTGGTTCATAGAGCCACACAAATGGGCCACTATGCAGCTGATGCAACTGCTGGTTCCTAGAACCAGCAGATGCTATCGATTTCAATGCAGTGATATGGGCTGGCATTAGCTGGAATCTGATCATAAGAATCCAATGCATTGATTAGTTTAAATAAGTTTCAGACTCTGTTTATTCGGCTGAAAATGTATTCAGACTCTGAAGAGATGGAGAACACACATTGTGTCCTCCTATTGCTCATCCTTCCTTCATCCTCTTAAGTTCTGCTTGGTCCTGCCACATCTATCAAAGGCTTATTGTTGTTTTTTACTGAAACCAGCATGTTAGAGAGTTACTATACATGCCACTGAGATCACAAACTCTTGCCCTGGGCTTGTCTCAGATTTGGACTACCTGCTCCTTGTTAAGCTTGTTCCTGGCTTTCTTTTCCATGTTCTTTTCCTTTTCTCCATTGCTATCTCAAACTGACGCCCCTCTTTCTGACCCTCCTTTCTCACTACTAACAGTCCACTATAGATTTGGTAGAATGATTTCCAGCTTTTTTTCATATATAGAAACCTTTCACAATGGAGCTGTAGACTCCAATAGAACAAGTCAACATAGCTAGAAGTTGGTTTCATCAATTCTTAGGATAGTCCACAGAAAACTGAGAGTCCACACACTCCCAAGTAAAACTACTGAGCTATAATATTGACACCGAGATACAAAACCACAAGAAGTATTTATCACACAATTTCATTTTCTGATCAAGACTCATCTTCTGTTGCTATCTTGTCTCTTTGCCCCTTCCCCTGACAATGGAAACAGCTGAGCTCTGCAAACACAGAGTGTGATTTCTTACCTTCTTTCAGAATCTCCTCTAATCAGTTAACTGGAAAAAAATTAACAAAGCTTTCTGTAAGTCATTAACAGCTATGTTAACACTCCTCTAGAGGCCTTTAGAGTATCCAGTCTGTGTTTGCTCTGAGCTGAGTGAAATGCAAATCATTAGGACTTATTTCTACTTGCTCCTCCAAAGATATTCAAATCATAAGGGCTTCAAGACATGTCCACTTTACTGAAGAACTACACAGGACAATGGATCAAAGAAATACCACTGGGCAGCAGTTTTCAGCAGGTTTTGCAGGCACAAAGCTGGGCCCAAACAAACTGAAAAACTATAAATCCAGTCAAGCTGTAACAGGACCAGTGTGACTGACTGTTCTCTGTCAGTGATGCCACAGCACAACTTCCCAAGGAGATGATGAGTTCTGGGACAAGATCTATTTTCTTTCCCCTTTAGAGCAGACCTACCAGAGTGGGATCATGATGCAGGTTTTATATTCCCACATAGTCTTCCTGCAAACATGCTAAAAATGGTAATGAAAATAAATAAATTTAACTGTTAAACGGAGTCTACACTCCAAAATGTAGAAAGTGATGAATTATCCAAGGTAAAAGGACTATTTGCAACCTTAGAAGTAAAATTAATGGTATTCATAACATCCTGTGTATTTTGTTACAATGGTATTACTTTGTTTCCCAAAGGACAGAGGACATGTAGTTACATATCTGAAGGTGTCCACAATGCACCATAATGAAGTCTTACATAGCAAAGCAGCCATTCTGCACTATCATAGGCAATTTTTGTCAGCAATGTGTCAGTTTAAACAAAGCTGCATGCAGGACTTGCTTTTGAAAGTGCATTGCTTCCTATCCTGAGCTGAAAACAAACCATGGCATTCAGAACTTCCTACAGACTGAAAATTACAAGTTTGTATCAGCTCCATTCTGCATAAAAACGCCAATTCAGCACTGACCGGAATCTCCCACATCTATTCCTACATAAGCTTCAGTAACGAAAACAAGCAGCTTTGTATGCTACAGCCAACCAAAATGTTAATAAATCAACTTTGTAAGTTGGCCTCATCCTCCCCAAGCATCACTTTCAGCATCCCATGAATGTTTATCACGTTTGTTCTAGCAGAACATAACACTTAACAGAATGCATAACAATAGGGTCGTCATGTACATATTCAGGAAGGTTCCCTGGGGCACTTTTTCTGCAGCACTTCATGCAAACCTGTATCCTAGTTCATTGATTTGGGTAGATACCTGCCTAGAAAACACCAGGAACGGTTTTACTTATTCAAGGTAGAAACGAAAAAAAGGGCTTAGAGTTCATTTGTTTGTGTTTAAATACCAACATGAGTGCATTTTCCATCTTGTCTGATATGAGATTTCAGCTTTGGTTTTCATAATACTGGAAGTGTCAGAAGAAAGAAACAGATTCTGGTATCCCAGTAATTTTTTATTACACAGGTGATATGGTGCCAATAAAACTTCACATAAGTATGTGATAACATTGAACGTGTCTGTCTCAAATAAAAGCTGAACTCACCACAGAGTTCTGAGTGCCTCAAGTATTTTTCAAGGTCATACCATAAATTCATTTGCCACCATGATTGTCCAAATAATTTGAAGTTTGATGCAGAGTCTTTCACAGACCTCTTCCGTAACGTCCTCATATAACAAAGGGAAATTGTGTAATTAGTGGTGACAATGGACTTCTTCAAAATGTGAATTTAGCTCTGTTTTCAGCAAGAGCCTGCACTTTATTAGCTGCAGTTCAGATGCATGAGCTACGAAGTCTGCTACAAAGTCCCTGTGTGTCCCTTCTAAGATTAAGAACAGGAACAATCTAATTAGAAATAATCCTGCCAAGAACAAGTATCAAAGAAGAAAAGCTAGAAGAAAAAGCTGCCAGATGAGTCCATTAACTATGATGTGGACTGTGGTCTTACCACAAGCAAAGGATGCTGCATGAGTCCATGTCACAACTATTTGTTGATTATATCTTTTAAAAATATTGTGATATTTCCAAAACATAAACCTGCTGATTGTTAAAAATACAGGCTACAGTTTCAATGCACAGAATATATTTAACACTGAGTAAACTGAGCTGCAGAGAAGAAATGAGCTTTGGTTTATGTAATGTTGTTACCTAATCTCTAACTCTCATAATGGGAAATAAAGTGCCTTTTATGAGGTTGTAGTCCCTCCAGTTATTTGGTAATAATGACTGACCAGGCAATGTTTGAAAGTAAAGCCAAGTTTTAAGGGAGCCAGAATCAGAGCTCTTTGGAGATTATCACTGCAGATCAAAGTAAGCAACAAACGCCCAGAGCTGAGCAGAGAATGTCAGGGTTGTTTTCTTAGTTCTGAGTTTTATATGGTCTCCTTGTTAATTAAGATTCAACAGACCCGTTAGCTGTGATCTTTGGTGTCTTCCACACCTGAATAATATTTCCTGACATTTAAGTCAAGCCAAAACTGAGTGTCTTGGTGACAGTAATGAACTGTATACTCAGAACTATATTAAAATAAGGTTTCCTAGGTTGGGTTTCCTAAGTCTCTTTGCCAATGTGGAGGTAGCAGTAGACTCAGCTTTTTTTAAGATATGTCCATGCCTTGTTAAAACATGTCAAAATTTAAATTAAAATTGAATGTATCAGTATAAACAGAAAATGAAGAACCTTGTAACATCTGTATTTTATTTCCTATTTTACAACGTAGTGTTTCTGCAAGTAGTACAAAATAAATTTTGCCCTGTTTAATACTGAAAGGTCTGGGAATTGTGAGAGGCAAAAATTCAGTCCAGCAAAAACTGCTACTTCTATAAAGGCATAGTTCCTTTTTCCTATTATCATAATAAAACAAACCCCATAACATCAGGTTATTTCTTTTGTCCGTTATAATTCAGTGTATCGGTCAGAAATAGCTCAGAGAAACAGGTTTATGCAAGATTCTCAGGTAGTGAAAAGGAGAATATTGCTTTTAAATCCTTACATTAGGCTGGTACTAAAACAGCAGATAAATGATAGGTAGGAGAAATGTCCCAAAAAGCCACGATCACATTGCTGTATTAATTTTCCCAAGAAAATACAAGCCATGCAATTACAAACTCAGGAATAACTGCTTACTCAGCAAATATGTCAGGCTACCTGCCAGCTGCTGAGTCACAGCACAGTGTTGGTGCCACATGTTCCTCACAGCAGCTGAATTCTCATCAAACTCTGCAGTATAGCAGGAAACTACCACAGTCAAAGGAGAAAGACAAGTGTGTCTGTGTAGACAGTAACATGCAAGTCAGACTCTTCATTAACAGGTCTAAGCAGCTAAGTGGAATGAGAACTAACCAAAAAAATGAGATCATGGCATTTCTGCAGATGCCTCATATTTTGTGTTATCAAGGGTCAAATTCTGTCCATCTCATTCCTAAGCAAGATCACTCAAATCAGCAAAATGAAGCATATGCTACAGTTAAGAATATTGTTAAGTGCCACCTATGGAATGCTGCTTGCTCAAACTGAAGCAAATACAGAAGATGTGCTTGCCAGCTTGCATGATTCACAGAGATTAGATTTATGTATTGATGTTCTCCTAAAAACAGAGAAGAAAAATGTAAAATCCCAGCTAATTAATATTTGACATGTTTTCAAAAGAATGCATATGTGAAAATTAGAAAAGTTTTTAAATTGTGAGAGGGAGAGACTTTCTAAAAAATCAGAAGGATTGCACTTAGATTTTCGATTTCATAACAAAAAATCCTGCCCTGCAACTGAAGTGCTTTGCAATTTCCCATGGAGAGAAAAAGCTCCTCTTCCAATTGCATGTTCTCAGCCTTGCACTGTCTCTGCCACTCATTTGACCCTCAGTGACTTGATTCAACTCTCAAAACCAGCAGAAAAATCCTGAGGGGTTTTTTTGGGGGTTACTTTTCTCCTCACTTAGTCAGATGAATCAGCTCATGGTAGTGTCAGCTGAGCAGCTGAGCCAACAGAGGGAAGATGAAGGGAGGAGTACGCTGGCTCAGGCTTAATGCAAGATTTAATACAAAACACGAACTTACAGAAACCTATGCAGGAAAACATCTGAGGATTTTTCATTCCTTACAATTGATTATCAGCCCTAATTCCATCTCTGCTTCCTATGGTCCCTAACAGCAGTGCAATTTGTAGTTGATCACATCCCACTTTTCCACTACTAGCATCTAAGTGCTCCTCATCCAGCCTGGACAATAAAGGTTTTATGGAATGTTGAATAAAAGTAACAATAAGCCTCACAACTATGATCATGAAGAAGGTCCCTATCCTGAGGAACCTTCTCAAAGCAAATTCTTACCAGCTTTCTGTGGCTTCTTTCCTGTTCATGGGTATAAATTAATGTTACTTAAAGAGATTGAGACCTCCTATCTATTATTCACTGCAGAGACTGAAAATGTCATTAGCAAGACCTAAAATCCCTCAGTCACATTATGGTTTTTTGTTTCCATCTCTAATAGCAGACATTGTATCTTAAGTTAATGCCAGCAAAGTTCATCTTCAGGAAGCAATATAAATTTTAGATACGAAAACAATGTGACCATGACACCATCAACTGCTCACTTAGGGAACACAAAGGAGGAAGATAAAACACAAAAAGCAGAATTGAGAGCAGTATTCTGAGGCCCAAAGTTCAGATCTACCCCCAGTCTATCACAAGACTGTATTTAATAAACGTCAGAGACATTTTAGCCACAAAGCAGGTATTTTCCTTTGGACTCTGCTCAGTGCATCTCAGAGCTGCTTTAGAAGGTAAACTTCACGTAATGAATAAAATCAGAACTCAAACAGCTCACTGCTCTCATTCTGCTCTAAAACTGAGTTTATAAAGAAGTTGACAATTAGGAAGCTGTACAGACTGTCAGTCAAATGAAGAGATCTGTATCAGAAATTAGTTTTTAAATAGTTAGCTTACCACTTAGATCCAAAGTTCCATTGCTTTTTGTATCTGCACTAAGCAGAGACTAGCCTGAAAAAAAGCTGAAGGTTTTATGCTAAAATTGTGGCAATGCCTTTATTAGGAATCAAACTGGGTTGTCTTTAATTGGGTTTTATAAAATATGTGCACAATGGTGAGAGAACAATAAACCAGTCATATAAGGAAAAACTTTCCTCTGTTAGCATACAGTCCTGGTCCTCCACAGCTGCACTATCAAAAAGTTGAAATATGTTCAAATTACTCTCTCATATCCAGTGTGCTCAGGACAAAATGTTGCTGTCTTTCCTTTCCTTCCTCCTTCTTATTTTGGGATCCATCATACCTACATCATTTCTCAAGCACATATGGATTATGCAGCTCAGCCTCCACAAATAACTAAGATGCTTTACTTTCAAAGATGTGTCATTAGCTGAAGTTAGAAGCCTCTGGCAAATTTAATTGGATTTGCTAGTGAAAATTTATAGCTTTCACTGTGAAATATTTTCTCTATGACTGGACATAAGAGTACCCTTAACTGGAAGCACTCCAATTCAGCAGCAGCACTTTACAATAATTTTTTTTAAACAGTAGCATTAAATATATATCTACTTACCCAAACCACATTAGCTCTGATTGTGCCAGGCATGATATATGCATTTAGTAATACAATAAGAAATCCCTATTCCAAACAGCCTGCAGTCTGAGCAGACAAAATGAAGGAAGATAGTGGCTATTCTGTAGAAAGCAAGCTAATGCAAAGTTCTGAATCATAAACAATATGAGCATTAGGATATAAATAAACTACCACAGATCTGGGAATAGAACAAAGATCTTGTCAGTCCCTATACAATATCTTAGCCACAAGGCTTCTCTGAATGAGTGAGTAAAATGTAGCACGACTTAGTATTGAACTGTGGAGGTTTTAATCAAGTAGTATTTCTCTTACATATAAACATATTTTTTTCTCCAAAAGCAAACCCAACTATTGTTCTGACTCCATGCAACTCTTTAATGACTTTTCAGTTTACAGCTAAAATGCAACCAGCTGTAACTGCATTTATATCCCATTTACTCATGTTTTTCAGCAGTATGTCCAGATTTTCTCCTTTACCTGAAACTACTTGTGTGCTTTTCAGAAATAAAGACAACATTAATAATAAAACTGAGATTTGATCATCCTGGAAGTGGATTCCTGACTGGCAAGAACCATCATATTTAGAGCAATTGGAGAAGCACCTGAAATGCCATCCTTTTTTAAGAGGTCCAAGACAGCAGAGGTAACACACCAATACAGTACTGTGAAACAAAAGAGATCTTTTCCTTCATTATCTACAGGCTGCATATGGCAACCCTGAAACAGTTAAAAATCAAAGCAGGGCCTCAGCATTATGCAAAAGTTAGAGCCTTGGGTGGCCTTATGCCCTAAACCATTAGAAAGCATTGACTCAAGGGAGATCAATACCAGCATATCCTGGCAGTACTGGAGTTTGGAGCTTATGCAATCTGACAAGATCATAGCTTGAAATGGTAACTGGCAGAGAATGACAGGATTTTTTTATTGCTCTTATTATACTTTTTAAAATAAACATGTTTGTCTTATGTTCATTCAAAAAAAAAAAATCCTGCTTAACTTCAGGTTTTGTTACTAGTTTAGGGCCTTGCATTTTTCTTCCTTGCTCCAGTCAATAAGGCCATTTTCAGAAGAGGGTTTGGAGGTTTTGGTTTAAAAGAGATTATTTAAATACATGACTAGAAAATGTTGCTACTGTTAGTAACACCGTATTTCCGAGCAGCGTACCATCTTATAGAATTAATAGAACAATGAGGAAAAGGAAAGATGGCAACACAGTGTATCTTAACAGCTGGGTGCCAATTACTGCTCTCTGTTAACAGCACACAGCCATCTACCGGAGGTGTCTGTGTCTCCCCACCTGCACAAAGTGGCAATTCAATTACAGGTCTCTTCCTTTCACACAGCTCAAAATTTCAGACAACTTTCACCTAAAAAGATTAATGTTCTCCACTTCATTTCATTCAAGCTGTTATTATGCTTCCTTATTGCCACCCTTGTTGTTATAAATTATGGCTCTTTCACCATTTGATAAATTCTATAACTTTCATCTTTGTGTGCTTTTAAAGTTCACCCCAAAGAAGGAGGCTTTCTGTATAAAAAGGAATTCTCTTGATCATATGAGATAGTTTAGAGAGATCTGTAATACAGGAGGTGAGATGTCAACAGAAATTGGCCACAGTGTGCACTTGTAGTTAATGACACCTGTAGCAGACTAAATGTATCTGGCATTATGAGACCCTTCTATTTTTTACTTCTTTTTTTCTAGCTGAAAAATCTGTAGTTCTTCCTTGGTTGCTCTGTTTCTCAGGATTTAAGGAAAAAAGTTACGTATGCCAGTGTTCAAGGTTAAAAGTATAAGTCAGGAAGAGTACAAATTGAGGACTGAAATAGAACAGATTTGAAAGAATAATCATATGAAGGCTTCTGGGGAGGGCTTGGTTCTGGGCATATAAACCTTCACTCTACACTCAGATCATGTTTTCTCTTTCTTCTCTTTCTCGAAAGATAGCTACTTCAGATGCAACTCCTAATCACAGAGTCCATAATCCATTGGTTACTAGAAGCTTTGGGGATTTACCAAGGTAATGATTTCACTTTCTAATTCTGGTCTTTTTTTCCCTATGGATTTACTGCTGGTATGATGCTCCTATGATTGACAAAAGGTGGAAAGAAGGATGTTTAAGAAAAAACACTCCAGCAGTAAGTCTGTCATCTGTTTTGCTAATCTGCCACGTGGAGTCTCTGTGAAGAACTCAGGGCAGGCAGAAAACTGGGGGTTGAACAGGACATTCATATGTCGAGCAGTTCTTCCAACACACAATTTGGAAAAAATGAGCCATTTCAGTGCATTAAATCAGCACAAAAACTATTCACTTTTGTTGTATTAGTTTTCTGCCAACTCAGTGCACTGAAAAGGCTCAGCAACCCAGTGACCAAGGATGTCAGGGAAAGGGTTTGGCCAGAGGCAAGAGATAGCAAGAAGGCAGCCAGCAGTTAGATTGTGTTAGGCTGCTAAAAAGCTACAGCCTTTATTTCCTGACATTTTTTACCTTCAACTGGTTTCTCAAGAGGTCAGATGGGGAGCAGCACTGTTGTAAAGAAATGGGAACATACAGCTGGAGGAAAAGGAGAACAGCAACACTCCAGTGGCCTGGCTTAGATTAGTTTAAACCACTTGAGTCACTAGTGCCCTACGTTTCTCAGTTCTGCCTCCAAAGGTGAGATGCTTACATATGATTAATTCCCTCAAATGGAGTAGCGAAGATGTTTCTAAAGGATTCTTGGTGAGAGATTGCTAAGCAATCCAACTGTTAACATCTAACCTGCCTACTCAACTTTCCATCATACTCTTGAAGCATGGAAAAGCCTTAAGAGAAATTAGCCTAACTTGTAATATAAGGGGAACCAGTAACACAGAAACAGTGAAGGTAACTGAGCTACACACTTGCATTATTTAAAAGCTTAGGTTTCCCTTTTATTCTGTCAATAACTACGGTGCTTTTGCATATCTGTAAAACACCTATTTAATTTTTCCCCCCGTAAAAATTCCTGTTTAATAAAAGGGTCTGGATGTTATCCTTAAGTGTGGCAAATCAACTACTGGTTACAGCTCTGCAAGGACAAAAGCTCTGAAGAAATAATGGAAAGGAGAGAGAGAAGATACTATTTATATTTAAAACAATGAAAAAATCTAGATAATTACTGACTTCACTTTAGGCTCTCCAGATATCTTGCTAAATCGTATGCAGTGTCATTCACAAAGCCATCAGAAAACTGAGAAGACAACGAGAAACCCAGCAGTTGCACTTCTCACACTACCTGTTGCAGTCTTTTCCAACTGCCTGTTCACTGCATCTTACAGATGTGACTCAGTTGTAAGACCTCAACTACTTGTGGAGGAGACTTCGCCAGTTTGTGCCGTGCCCTGCCCTCAGATGCACAAGTGGACTGCCACCAGAACCTAAATATTCTTCAGAATCTTAAATGGAAAAGACTTTTTCAGTATTCCTATTGAAGAAGAAAACTTACCACTTCAATATATGGTAGGCAACTTAATATCCCTTTGCCAAATTTCTCTTTATTCCTTTTTACTAGAGCAGCAAAACATTCTGGTATGCGTAAAAAATTAAACTCCTCTTGAACTCTGCCATTTTTATAATGCCATTATTTAGTAACTTTAAAATCATTTTGCATTGTATCAAATACAAATAGAAATACATTTTTATTGTATCCAGCAAACTTGCAACATTCCAAAGCTTATCAGAAAGTGACTGTGGAGCCTAGAACCAAGTTTGTATCTGGTTGGGCATGAAGGGAAGAAGAAAAACTTGGAAGTGTAGATGGATGCCAAAAGGGTACTTGGCAGGAAGAAGATACTGGGAACCACTCACCACAAATAAAGTGATTGTCTCAGGATTTTTTGTAGCCATGATATAGCAAATCATGTCATGTTACTGGGAGGGGCAGAAATTGTTCTTTAAGTTGAAGTCTGAATTTTTTTCAACCCTCATGGATAATAGATTAAATTTTTAACGAACTTCCTATTTTTTTTATATATATATGACTAAACTAACAACAGGATTTTGTAGACTTGTCTAAGGACTATATAATGTATTTCAATGGCTTATCACATATATATATATCCAACACCATTTTCTTCTGCAATTTGCAACGTCTGCTACATTGATTGAGTGATATGAGCCTATTTCTTCAGCTAATTAAGTCCTGTATAAATATTCGCATGTGTGTTAGTTGAAAACTGCATTAAGTATCAAAAATGTCAGCACGTTTCAAAGATGCTGCATTCATCTCATATTAGGATTCAGCCTGTAATCACATTTATAATTCCTTTGACCCTATGCCCCTCAGTCGACCCAATTTACAGCACTTCTATAAAACCTTCATATTTATACTTGATCCAAAACTGTCTGCATGCAATAGCAGAATAAAGCCAAGCTAGTGAGAGCCAAGAAAAAAACCCAAAACAGATAAGCCATGAAAAATGTAACCCAAAATCACACAGGTCATCAAGTCTCTAAATTACACTATGCAAGCAGGTGTGCTCTGATTTCTGATTTGGTGTGTAGACTAGACCCAATTATACCCTATATCCAGCCTTCCTGACTCTTGTGAAGTGCTTGGAACATTCTATAACAACTTCTAACAGATCAAAATCTTTTGTAAAACACTAATCATTTCATAATCCCACCTAAAACTCTACAACTGGGAAATGACCCTGAATTCATTAACAGCTAGGATTACATTAGAGAATACTCCTGGACACATATTCAGCAGTCACAAGTTGAACATCCTAAAAAAGCTGGCGGGGTAACTACTTCGTTTTCCTCAACTGGTTTCTGTTAGCACAGTTTTTATCACACAGCACCACAACGTTTCTTTTCCTATTTTACAGACTTCGTTCCAAGAAAGTAAAGCTTTCAAGGAGGCGTTGTGCTGTCATCAGCTCTGTTCTCAACAGAGGACCACTTAAAAGACCATGTCTAAACCCATGTGGTCTATTAAGGCTGGCACAAAGATCTGGTGTTTACAGCCCCAGCTGGGAAGGTGACACCTTGTGAGATACTTGGTTTTTCCCAGGTAGCTTCACAACGTGGCATCTGCTCTCAGTGCTGCCTTGCTGTATTTGAGGCTGCTCTGCGAATAAAGTAGTGCCGTGGTGGCACCTAGTGGCAAGTTCTGCTTACTGCAGCTCTCCTACAATACCAACAAATAACTTGTTAAACAACAAAAAGGAAAATCGGTGTGGCTTTCAGCTGTTTTCTGATATTCCACATTCCAGTCCACTATATTCCTATTGAAAGTTTTTATTTTTCTTTGGTTTATCCTACAAAATCGAGTAATAGTTCAAAGTAGAGCAATACACATACTACACTTTAACTGGTATTTGATGCCACTGTAATCATTGGAAGATGACCTTTGATAGCTGCACTGCTATCAGATATACTAACGTATAGCTTATTGCCCTCACGCTAGCACAAAGTGGTTGCTCAGAACTTGGAGGATCCAGCCCTACTCACCAACCACAGTATTCTTCCCATGGAATACTGTGACTTGTATTGGTCTGTGAATGTTCTATAATATGCTGTTAAACACACTTGGTTTTGCGGATTTTTTTTAATGTTAATCCAAATACAGCTACATTTGGTATTTACTACTACTACTCTTTCAAAGGTCAAAAACTTGACTAGCTCATTTGTAATGTAATCTATGTTTTGCTGATTGAAAATGCTATAGGAATGAAAGGTATAACTGACAGCTGATCATGAAAGTTCTCCCTTTAGCATACAGTGGCATTTTTCTGATTTTAAATATTTAAAGTGTGTGATTCACTTGAAATGTTAAATGGCAAAAAAGTTTCTTAAAACATTACCCCCCCAAAAAACTCCAGTAAATCAAAGATAAAGCAGAATTAACCAAATAAATTGTACTGCAAAGTATTATTGCATGAAAATTAATATTCCTTTCAATACCACTGAATGCAAAGGTTAGAGCTTCTCCTAGTCGAAAATGAACTATCTTCCATTTTGGCTAGCCAGACTTTTGTCTTAAATGTACGGTTTCCTGATTAAAAGATACTCCTTCAAGAATAATGTTTTTATGTATTTCAAATTCACTGCTATATAAATATTTTAAATGCGACTCTCCCCCCTTTAAGAAGACACTTGGTAAACAAAACAAACCTTTAACTCAGGGCTCACTAACAAGGTTACAAAACTTTTTGACCGCTTTAAAATAAGAAGTGTGTGGAAAGAGGGCATCTAACACATTGAGTGGCTGACTTCATAACATTTAAGTCATTTTGACAGAGTAATGAGGAAGCATAATCAAATCATATGGCTGTGTAACAAAAATTATAGCAAATTTCTTATGCACAGTATAAAGTTTCCTATTTGATCTCTGCAGGTACCTGCAATAAAACGATCAAATGTTTCTTTAATAGTAACATAAGAAAAGATGATCATCCAGGATGGGGTAGTTTCACTTAATATTTTTACAAAGTAGCTAACTGTAAGGCTGTAAAGGGGCATCTGATACATCATTACTTTGTGGGAGCAACACTGGGAGGTCAATAAGAGAATTGGTTTGCTCTTACTTTCTCAGTCACAAAACTTTTATGCCCTGTTCTTCAGATGTATTGAAAAAGATAAGTTACTTCAATGCTTCGAATTCTGCTTTGCTTCTCTAGCCAATATAGCCCTAACTCTAATGCTGGATAACAAAAGGCAGAAAATCAATGTAAAGTCTTGCTCAGGCCAAACAGAGGTATATTCATAGAGTCAGCTGCAAGATAGCTGCAATCTAACAAAGCTATTAGAGTCCACTTCCTTATAAACACAGTCAAATACTGCTGGAGTCCACAAGATGGAGTAAAACTTATCTTTATAACCTTTGAACAAAAGGAACTCAAAGCCTATGGTTAGCTCATATGAATCATGGGTGAATAAGAGGCTGCTGATCTCCAAATTCTCAACAAAAACACAAGAACTTCCCTGTGCTTTGAGGAACAAAAGTTGTTAAATTTTCAGTGTCTGAGAAGCCAAGAGCACAGAAGCACTCTTAAAATAGCTTACAATAGGAAAACAAATAAGAAACAGACCTGAAGATTTATTTTACTGCAAGCCAATTGAAATTGATCTTTAACTCTCCTATTCCCTCTTCCTTCTCACATTTCTTAACAAAACAAACAAAAAACAAGACAAACAGACAAAAACCTTTCCTCTATGTAGCAAAAAAACTAATACACAGCACCTACTATCTTGTGACTAAACGAGTGACATATCTCAAGCACAGAGTTGCTGGATGGAAAAATGGCCAATAAGACATGCATCAGTAGGCTCCATCAGTATTTGAGGCATGCAGCAAGATCAAATTTTCCTACTAGGATAATTTCAGTTCCCCTTCATGACAGATCTTCTCTATCAAACTCAGCCCAAATACATTCAGGACATTGCCTTACTGCCTACAGCCATTTTGTAATGTCAGTGATGCGAGCAAGCGCTTTTCACAACAGTGAACCTGTCAGACCAACCCACCATTCTAACCAAGACTTGAACTGCAGGCAGAGTAATAAAGATTTCTTTAATTTGTCACAATTTAACTGCCTAAACCTGTGGTGTTAAAAGATACCATAAATTTTCCACCTGGAAATGATGTTTGGGAACACAGCAAAAAAATGATGCAAAGCGTAATTTTATCACTTTCATAACTTGTTTAAAAGTAAACTTTCTTCGTCTTCCACCTCCCCACCCTCCCGCCTTCACAGCCTTTAGCTCAGCACATCAAGCTGCTCCGTGCTGGGCAGGTTTGTCTTTTGTCCCTGCTCATGCAGGCAGACGCTTTCACAAGGCTGAGTGGGCCCGGGGATACCCGCAGCGGGCCGGGCGCAGGGCCGCGGCTCGATTGCTCACGACTGGTGTCATATGACACGCTAAAGATGGCTGAAGAGGAGAGTTGCACCGCATCTGCGGCGGAGAGAAAGGAAGACTTCGAGATTATTGACAAAACCCAGGTCCCAAACGCGGCCGAGCTGAAAAACCAGGAACAAGGGAGAACGGAAGAAGCGAGGTGGTCTGCGCCCATCTTGTCGCTGGCCAAGAAAGCCTCGGAAAACTTAGCGCTGAGCTATGGCCACGCTCTGAAGTCTGCATCTTTGGTAGGATTCATGTCCAAACCAGTCAGCAATGACAGCACAGCAAAAACAAGTATGGTTATGTTTATTTAGTAAACTTGCTTTAATGGTGCACAAATAAGTTTGCTCCCGTAAGTGCTGTTGATTAGTGATGCATGGTTATTACTTTGAATTTATTGTTAACAATCTGATTCTGCAGGGTTTTATTTAAGCAAAATTAGAAGAACACCACAGATTGAGAACTTAACAATTTATTATAATCAGAAGAATCCTAAATTCTTAATATGTTTGGGGAAATGGATTTAGTTTTGTGCACTCGGCTTCTGTTTGATTCCTCTTCCCCCTCTCCCTTAAAGTTCACCTCAGCAGCAGCCTGACTGCCCCATAAGTGATCATCTATCAACCCTGCTGGGTGTGTTGGCTCAGAGAAGGAGCTATGCTGCACTTCTTGGACAGATTTCATGTCAGAAAAGGGACAAGTGAACTAAGAGACAGATTTGTTATAAATTACTTCTTAACCACACTAAAAATGCCTTCTATTTAACCACAGCTTGCTTTATTAAACATCTGTATTTACGGTTATAGCAGCCACAAAGATTTATGGAACCAGTCTTGTAGAACTGAATTAAAAGGGCTTTAGTTGAATTCATATGGAAATCGTGTATTTTAAATTCACATCAATTATAAATCTCGATTATATTCATAACATGGAACAAAAACATTAAACATAGCAGTGACTGGGCCTGGGGTCTTGCTCTTCAGGGTCTCAGCACAGTATGTAATGGTTTTGGAGCAATGGAACTCAGTTTTGCTAACTGGTGCTGACCTCTTTGTTTTTAATGATATTAAGTATTCAAGATGGAGTTCTGTGGGGATGGATTGTGGCTTCATAGTGAAATAAGTTACTGCTGTCTCTTTACTTTTGTGAAAATACCTCAGTGTTGCATAGCCAGACTTTAAGATTAATTCTGTCCTGAAACCCCAAGATTTTTGTCTTTCCCTGCACTTCTAAGTCTCACACCAAACTTCTCACAGATTTGTTTCTTGGGTGCCCGTCTTGAGCACTTGGGATCCAACCTGACAAACTTCAGAATACCCACTGTCTTCAGCTGCATTTGGAATAATGCTGTGAACAGATGCAGTTCAAAACAACATGCAGCATTTGAAAAGGGGAGTAACATTTTCTCTTGATTGAAATGGAGCTCCCACATTTAATAGAACTTTTATCATAACTTTCCAGATTCTTATCCATAAAGTAAGGGAATAAAACACAACGTCCCCCAATTGTTCAAAGTATTTGGATAATATGTTGATGAGTTTTATGGAAAATTCCCCAAGAAAAACCTGTTAATAACTTAGGTATGAAGTGAACAGATGCTGAATTGCCTATTCTACCTATTCACTATCACCTTTGACCAAGCACTATAAATTCAATGTAAAGCAGGTATTTTTAAGAAGTCGAGACCTGCGAGACCACATGTGGAAAACTAGCAACTCATTCTCTGCTGCCGTCTTTTTCCCAGAGATTTTATAACCTCTACCTGCTACTTCAGCTCTGCTGATCGCTGTGCTGCACACTATGCAGTCAGCTGGACATACAGAAAGGCACCTCATAAAACGAGGGTCTGCCACGGAAGAAATCGTGTCCTGCCTTGCAGAGAAGGCAAGAAGCTACAAATCTAAATACAAATCAAGAAAGACTTGTAGCCTTAAATACCAAGAGATGGAGAACTGGTAGCTTTACTTCAGTGTTTTCTGACTTCAAAGTGTGCAGAATAATTACAGTAATCAAGGCATAGGGCTTCAAAAAGATGGCAAAGCAAATCTGTTGAATTCAATGAGATTCAAGACTGTGACTTCATTCTTAAGGATTGCAGCATAATGTCTGTGATCTTTTTCACTTGGGTAACCTGATTCCTAACCTTTGAGGTTTGGCTTGGTAATGAGAATTGGTAATGTGTCTCTTTTATCTATATACCTGTCTATTTTGCATGTACCAGCTTGTACAGAGTTTTACATAAGATGCAGTTGACTGTGTAAATTTGCAACTATCTAAAAATACCGTTCAAGGAATTGTTTAACTTGATACAAACCTTTATTAAGACCTAAATACAAACCCTTACTTAAATTTGTATTTAGAAAGCACATTTCACAGTTGGGTGGTTTGTCTCGTGGATAATACACTGTGTGTACCTTGAGCATGGCTTACAAGCCAAGTATTCCTGATGAAAATTACAATTCAGGAAACCATCAAAGCAAGTTGGTGTTGCTACTGAAACACCTCAGTACCCAAAGAAACTCACCGATCTTTGTGTTTCTGCAGTCAGCTTTTTTTCTGTTCCTGAAAATTCAACATATCACAACCCTTTTAATCCTTGTTCTTTCCACAACTGCTCTTTCTGCAAGGGAATACGGCCGTGTTTGATCCGCAGGTGACAGCAGGGTTCTCCTAACACAACAGAGTTGGCTCAAAAACATCATTTAGGTGACCAGTGGTCAGCAGCAGTCAGTGTCTCTCAGAACTCGTTGCTGACTGAAGGCAAAGCGATAGCTGACAGCCTGTTTTCACCTCGCCCTCCCCTCAGGGCTGAGGAGGAGCATCCCTTGCC
>NW_009932975.1:0-20708 GCF_000696875.1 Nestor notabilis
TGCCGGCTGGGCTTAAACCACGACATGTACCTTTGCAGTTGTCCAAGGAAAGTGGCTCTCCCTATTTTCCTCCTCCCTTTCTTCTGGTCAGGGAGACCCAGTTTTTGCTGCAGGTGCTCCACATACTACTATTCATTCAGCAGAATGACAGGCAACAGTTTCAGATCTTCACAGAGCTGCCTTCATCAATAATTTACTGCTTAAATAATACTTCTTGAACAGAAGTAATAACAAGATCCTTAGATGGTAAGCGATGGGACAGAGCAGCATTTTGCTTCATTTTCACAATATATACTCCTGCTGGCATCAGCCAGGGATTGATCCAGATCCATGCTGTCATATAATTGACACCGTACAAACAGTCAAGGGCCAGGGTCCAGCTGCTGAGCAGTGCACTGGGCAGGTCCTACAAGAGAGGCAGTAGAGTGAGAGCAGCGAATGGCCACAGCAGACATGTTTGTGTTAACCACAGGAAAACTTTGTGAAGGGAGTTAGGGAGGGGTAAGAGGGGCAATACTGGAAGCAATACAAGTCTGCTCAGCTGCTCAGCTCCCCCGTCTTTCAGAGGCAATCCCAGCTGGGTTGCACAGACATCTCCAAGTGACCGGAGAGCCCAGTCCCAGCAGCTCCACCCTCCGCTCCTGTTAGAGGTCATTTAGATCTGGCTTCCCCAGCAGCTCGTCCTTTTTGTTCCCACTGCCACATGGGAGGGGAGAGGAAAGGGGTGAGCCCTAGGTTCACGTTTTCCAGAGCAGGGGAAGCACAGGAATCTCTCCTGCATAGGGAGATCTCAGCCGGACATGACTTCAATTCTATTTTAACCCCATCCCACCCTTGGCTCCTTCTCTTATTGATCCTTTCATGTGGAGTCTGTGGCTGGCTTCCTTACTGCTGTTTTTTGCACTCCCATATTGTGGCAAGGCCAAAGGATGACCAGACAGACTCCCCATGCCAGCAGCGACAATGCATATTCATGCAGCCATCATAATAAGGGCATGCAATACTTAGCATTTATATTGAGAATTTTGCCTCCTGAGTAGCAGACACAGATTAAAATTCTAATTCTGCTCCTGAATACCAATATCTGCTGCCAGCCTCTCTCCCCACCCCCTTCTGCTTTCCTGAAAGTCAAAAAATACTTGGCTGATGTGAGAGACAGTGTTTCTTTATTCAGGGTGATGGGGCTTGTGGAAATCTGTTCTTCATGCCATGCACGCTTGGGTCCTGCACACACCCCAAGCACTGTCATTCGCCAATAAGCAGTACATGCTGGTGTGTACTCTCAAAGACCCAGTCCTACTCAGAAGACAAATCAGCCAACACTCATGGGCAGAAATTTCCTCTGGTGAATTGTTTATCCTACGTCTGTCTATCTGCATCTGCTGCAGAGGTTTCATATCCCACTATCTTTTCTTCAGGAAGTCCTGTAGGCTTCAGCATCCCAGCATTTCTTTGTCAGTGTTACCTCCTACGCACATGTTCTTGTATTTTCTCCTTCATCACTAGAAGGCTGAGCTCAGTCATTAAAAACAGAGCTTTACCTCAGCTCCACACTTGGTGGGGTTCTCTGTTGGCTTGTGCTGATGCAGGCAAGTGTCTGGGAACAGCTTGTCTGAGCAGTAAACTTCAGTTTGGGAGCTCATGCTGTGAAGATGAAAGGTTTGATTTCTCTGTCAGATTAGAGCTGCCTGTTGCAGAGCCAGTAGCTAGCACTATTTGGAGTTTGCATTGCCACTTGGATAGGTTTTTGACTGGCTCATACTCTACCATCAACCTGAACAGCTTTCCATGTAATTCAGCATGCCATAAACAGTAGGTTTTTTGTTGTTACTGGGTAATTAGGTTCTCCCAAATCACCAGTGACAGCTCGTATCTGGCTGCCTGGCTCCTTTTTGCCAAACCCTGTTCACTGCAGAAACAATTAGAAGTTGAGGGATGCACACTGTAGTGTTCATCATACCTTTCCCTCCCAGAGGCTCTTTGCAGGGTCGAGATGATGCTGAGCACTTGCACTCTCTGATAACTTTACCCTGAACCCGAGGGAGTTACCCTTTTGCTGCCTTTTCCATGCCTCCTTCACCAGCCATTTGGAGAGGGGAGAACCATCCTCCTGGGCTGATCCCCTGAAGCTGTGGGCTGGAGATGCAGCTCACAGCCTGAGGACTCCCAGACAAGCTGGGCATTCGAGGTGCAGGGAGTCTTGTGGCTGGTTGGCTGTGGAGCTTGTTCATAACCCTGCCAGAATCAACGGCAGGAAAGCACGGTGGGCAGTGGTGGTGAAGGTGGCCTGCTCCCTACCCTTCATTTGTTTAGCAGTAGGAGATCATCTGAGAGAAGAGATAGAACACCTAAACCTTTGGGAAGGGATGATGAGGCAGATCACACCTTACATGAGCAGCAGGTATTGCTGCATACTGGTCATGTTTTGTCAGCAAAGTTACATTGAAGTGCTGGATGCAAGCGGAACGTGGCTGCAGTTATAGACATGTTGGCTGGAAGGGACCTTCGGAGGACACTGGTCCAATGTCCTGCACAGAGCAGGACTGTCATCAAAGCTGGATCAGGCCTTGCATTGTCTAGCGAAGTCTTGAAAATCTCCAGGGATGGGTGTTCACCTCTCCAGATAACTGCTCCTATGAAACTTCCATGTTCCGCCTAAAACTCCCAGTCCACAACTCATGGCTCTTGACCTGCTTTTGTTGCCTGGCATTTCTAAGGAAGAATTTAACTCCAAGGTCTTCACAGTAGCCTTTGGGCAGTTGTAGGCTGTTAAATCAGCCTCATGTTCTCCAGAGTAAACCAGCTCAGGTCCTTCAACCTCTCCTTCTGGGTTGTGTACTTTAGATCCTGACCATCCTGGTAACCTTCTGCTGGACCTTCTCCAGTTGTTCCATAGCTCTAGGAGGCCCCGAAACTGGATAATATTGAATATTACCCTGCAGCCATTACTCAGATACCAGCTCTCTTCACCAACCTATCTTCTCTTTGCTGCCCTTCCCATGGGAAGAAAGCTCCCTGTTTCCACCTATGGAGCTACTTCCATTCTCTTCTTTCCACTTGTGAGCCACTGTGGCTACACAGGCACAAAAAAAGGTCAATATGTCCAAAGAGATCACATCTTCTTGCACAGCTTTAAAAACCAGTATTACCTTCCCACTACAACCCTGAACCACATAAAATGTTTGACCAAAAATGTTAGGCTTCTCATGTGCCAAGAACACTCTCTGCCATGTTCACTAAGATTGTCTTACTTCCTCCTTTACCATATTACATAGACCTCCTTGTACCCATGTACTTCATATAGAGCTATTACATACACTTCAGCTGTAACCTCCCATGGTATAGCTCATTACTTTCTGGGTTTGTGGGGACACTAACTCAGTGGAAACCTTCTCCAGAGTCAGGGCTCCTGCCTGTCACAGCAGCTACAGTTAGTAGAAACATGCTTAATGCTGAAAGCAGCACAATGATGCCCTGGTCGGTGCTTTCCAGCATGTGCTCTAGCTGCATCTGTGAAAAACACAGATGAAAGCTAATTTAAGGGAAGAAGAAAACTATGGTATGAAACACAATCTTGAAAAAGTCGTTTTCAAGTGACAACAATGTTCATGCTGTGAGACTGCAGAAAAGAATCTGTTTGCCAGAAGATCAGTGTGTGCTTTCCAAAATGTTAGTAATCAAACACACTGTGTAACTGAGAACAATATCCATGTAGCTCAGATCCCTATAATCAGCAAACAGCTTGTTTCTTCCAGGCTCCAGCATGCAGAAGAAACCCCAAGCATCACTGATACACACTTAAGCAGGTATTACAATGGGCAGAACACTAACAATTCCTGCCTCCTGTAAACCATGCCTGTGAGCATCCTTATGAAATTGTGTGATGGAGCAGCGGTCCATATGGCAGGTGGTGTTCCAGGTCACCCATGAGACCATCCAACAGCACAATGTCATGGCTTTTCAGCATAATTGAGCTTGAAACAGTGAGAGGGTGTCTGATTCATGCATTACTGACACTTTTTCGTTATCTTTTGCAGCCACAGAGTGAGAATTATTTCTCCTAACACACCAGCAATGAGGAAGGAGGTGAGGGAAGGCTGTACGTGACTGCCACATTGAGCTGTTAACATCAAATGCATACATAAAGCTACAGGCAAGCCAAAAATTTTGGACCCCTAAGCTCTTTTCACATTAGGCTGTTATTTGTGTCATGTCTGCACAGAAACCAGCTACCAAAGACAGCTGTAACCATGATTGAGTGGTAACAGGTATTTGTGTTTTATCATTATAGTCTGTATTAACTCCACAAAGAGCTTAAAAACAAGGCAAGAGAGTAGGGACAAGTGCCCTGCTGTGGGTGGGAAAGATAAAAACAAAAAGGAGAACTGGGAGAATATCTGCTGGCAGCAACTAGGACATTATTATTACCACAGCTTGGTAATTCAGTGAAGCCACAGAATGTTTTGGATTGGAAAGGACTTTGAAGGCCATCTAGTTCCAACTCCTGCAGGGAGCAGCCTTTCCCAGGATGGAGCAGCCCAACTCTCTCAGTTTCTCTTCATGAGAGAGGTGCTCCAGCCCTCTGTAACAATAGATGTTCACACATTTCTCAGTTCATCATGAAGAAACTCTTTCACAGTTCTGAAGGAAATGAGTGGAAACTTGCTTTACAAAATGGCAGGCAGTAGAAAACTATTGTAGCGATAATAAAGTTTTTACTTATAATTTGTTCTTTGTTTTTTAAACTGAAATTCAAAGTGTCACAATTTGTAACAGCATTCTGACTTCTGATTTATGTTGCAGAGCATGTAATCGGATCTTCTACATGTAAAGCATGTAATCAGATCAGTGACTATACGTGCTGAAGAATATACCTGATTCCAGCTGGACACAGCAGCTTATATCTTCAAAGCTGATGCTTCTTCAATGTCTTTATGACGTAATGGCCAACTATTACATTTCTGCTTACATTTTTGGACAAGAAGAATAATCCTTATCACATCTTTATCTACAGATCTGGAAGTCCATATATCTTACTAAAAAACAATATGCCTGCTAGCCGAATTTTGGTATTAAACTATAATCCCTGCTTCAGAACAGATGGATTAAGTTCAGGGCAAGAGGTGCAAAAAATTACATCATTTCTTAATGGCATGGTCAAAAAATATGTAACTCTGATCTTGGCACTCAAGTGTCAGCTGCTAGATTGATATGTATATATGTATACAAAAGTACACATGAAATAACTTCAAACTAATATCAAAGAAAGAGAGAAGAAAGCTGGTCCAATATTAAACTTCTTAGTGTCATGAAGTTAATCAAATAGCATAAAGTCCCAGAAGCATCCGCTATAAACTGTATTTGTCTGTTGCAATAGTGCTTCAGTGGAAGTAATGGTTGGCATGGCAGCATCAGGAGAGTGCTCCCTTTCCACTAAAGCACCTGAATGCAATTTCTTCTCCTGTTGCCACCAAAGCCCTCACAGATTTGTGATTTTGAGGAATTAGAGAAGGCCACTTACACTTCCCTTCAGTCCCTGTGCACCACTCTTCATTTCGCAGCTCTTCAGTGTGATCATATGCAGAATGTTTCCATCTGCATAATTTACAAGCTAAAAGCACTCAGGAAGGATATAACATTTACAAAGGTAGAGATGCAAAGATGGTTTTCACTAGGCCGTTGCAAGGTACTTTTTTGTTGAACCTTATTTCCATAGGAAAGTACATCCTCCGCTGAATGGCTACTTCAAATATGAATCAGTTTAGTGAAATACAAAATGTATTTTTATGCTTTATTTGGATCTCAAAATCTGAGTTACTATTGGCTTAAATCTTAAGAACATGGGGCAAATAGCTGGCAAAACACGTATAATATAACTTCAGGTCAACAATCGGCATTCACAGATACCAGCAAATGGCAGTGGCGTTAGAGGGGAACGCATTACCACAGCCCAGTGATGAGCTCACCATTACTGGGACAGTGAGCATCAACTGAGCTCTTTAATTTTAATTGAAAGAGTTTCAAACACAAGGAGATAAAAATGACAGAATAGAAAATACTTACTGTAAAAGAAGGCATTTTTTATCTTGACATTGGTAAAGAATATTAGAGTTCTGCTAAAGATGATTTCTGTGTAGACTTCATACTCTCCATGGGTAGTGAGTATTAATTAGAGCCTTATTAAACAAAACATCACTAGTTGCTATCAGCTATTATTTTGGAAAAGAACATTTTTTTTTCTTGTTTCAAGTATGTTTTTTTAAACAAGGGGGGCATATTTTACGAAAAGAAAAATAACATATAAACGAGTTTCTGTTACACAAGACTTCCCTCAGCTGAAATCACACAGCAATGGCCTAATAAATCATTCAAGGTTACAGCACATTCTTTCCAATCACCATTATAAGAGTTAGGTAGCTGAATAAAAGGCATTTGATGAAGATGTTTCCACCTTTATCGAACAGCCTTTGAAAATCTGATGATACTGTTAATTTGTGTTCCTGCCTCTCAGGATGTTATTGAGAAGTAATGCGTTAGTTGTTTGTCCTTCAGAGTCAAAGGAAAGTGGAAAAAATACTTCTTCCATTAGAAAGCAAGTTCCTTGTCCTTGAACTTACAAGGAAAATCCTGAAAGCACAATCCAAATTACTTAAGAAGGAAATAGATTTTCAGTTGAATGATTTGGAGTAAATTATTTTTGATCCAATATTATGACTTTTGGAAGCGAATTTACGTTAGCTGACACTGTCAATGCCAGATTTAGTTTTAGCTAATCCCATCATTCTTTGCAAACAGGAAAATCAGCTGAAATGAGTAAAGCACAAGAAAACTTTCTCTTTCTCCCCTCCCAACAAACAAGATGCAAAAATGAGTCAAGTAAGCAATGCTGTTACTGTAAAAGATAACAGAGAGAAGAAAATGCTTGATGACTGAGGTACTTTAATGTAATCCTGTCATCTGTTGCATTTTACTTGTAGCTCATAGTCCACTCTGAAAAAGCCTTGTAACCATTTCTCTCTATCATGTCTGCACAGACTGGTATTAAAACTAAATGGAATAAAAACTACCAAATGGAATAAAACTACAGAGAAAGCTTGTAAAAAATGCCAGTTCTAAAATAATATTCTGTATGATCTCTTTGAAAAAAACCCAATATATATAATTTAATGTCCTGTGTAATTTGTTTAACATTTTTCCAGCCATGTACAAACTTCTAATGATGAGCAGTGATTATTATAATGGTATAGTTCATACAAAAGAGGAGAAATAAAGATTCTAGCCCATGAAATACAGATGTGGTGCTACTTCTACACCTTTCGTGGACAAACCTGTAAAAGTGGAACTGAAGAAAATGCACATTTCCTGTGCAACCCTTTCAGACTGTCTCAATTTCCGCAATTCCTCATCGTTTCTCTGTAAGACCAATTTTTCAATGCAAGAAAATTTTTCAGTGGCAAAACTAAACCTCAAAATAACCTTGATTCTTGGAAAAATCAGCTTTGCCTATTGATCTGATCTGGGGAATGGCAACCCTCTTAATGAGGCACACATTTTATTTTTCTTTCTAAATTACTTATGAGTGATTGTGGAATATTGACTCCTTTAAGAAGAGCATGTTAATGGGGCTGCTCAACAGAGAAAGCGAACCTGCAAAAACTCCACTTACTAGAAGTCACACTTCTTGCCTACTTTGCTGTGAAGCTTTGGTTTTCCAGAATTAAAATATCAATTTAAGCGGTTGCATTTGTATGTGCATATAGCAGGTTGCATGTTTAGGTCTGTTCAAGGGATGCTCTCAGCTGTGGGATCCAGGAGCGCCTTTCAGGCCCAGGTGCCCTTTGCAGTCCCATGCTGGCTCCATCCTGACTGGAGTGAGTTCTGCTGCCTGTCAACAAGTCCTGGCCAAAGGCACCACAGCACCTTAGCACAAGCTCCTGACTTTCATGATGGGAGATCTAGACCTCAGAGCACTCTTCTTTAAACTCACTGTTGTAGGTTACCACCACAAGCCTGGTACCACTCTGTGTATCTGCTCAACTAATAACGGCTGTCTTAAAACACAGCTTCCATCCTTTACCACTACTAACTGGAGTAATTTTTTGGAACACAAAGGTGCCACTGCAGGACATGGGACAGAGAAGAGAAAGCTGGGATGAGTGGTGAAGCACAAATTGCGCACACATCTGCATGAGCTGAAAATCTCTCTGAACATGCTGTTGTTTCCAGCTCCCAAAGATAAGATCCATTCCAGGGAAAGAAAGGAATTTTTTCCTCTGAATGTTTATGATCCTATTGCTTTCAAGGAACTGCTGCTGTATTTGTACCATGCAAGACACCCATACATCATCTTTTTATCTAAACTTGCACACCACAGTGGCATCTCTGAAAAAGGCAGAGGGTCTGAAGAGGAAGCAAAAATACCAATTATAGGTTGCATATAAAAGTGTTTAGATATTTCTTAACAGATTGAGGACAACAAATCACACCCCCCACTCACAGGTCTGTCCCTCTAGCCAGGATCCCAATGCCAGAGAGTGTGCTGAAGTACATCTTTAGACTTTCAGAAGTGCTGAGAAGCCCCAGATTTCATGAACTCAGAGGTATGTAACAGCTTTGAAGATTAAGCTACTAGAATTTAAGTGCTTTCATGGAAATTTAACAACTTAACTTCATGAACCCAAGGGCAAACACTATCCCATTACCAGGCAGAGACAAGCCCAAACAGCAAGATGTTGAAGGTATTGCTCATCCCCTGAGTTAGGTGGATGGGGTGGACCATGCAGGGCCCTTGCCTGCTGCAAGCATGGGGCTGCCTGCATACAAGTGTACAGCTGTGGGGAGCAAGGGGTCAACCTGGGCGCTTAACTGGGAGAGGAGACAGGAGGATAGAATCATAGAATCATAGAATAGTTAGGGTTGGAAAGGACCTCAAGATCATCTAGTTCCAACCCCCCTGCCATGGACAGGGACACCTCACACTAAACCATGTCACCCAATGATAGCTCATCATCCTCGAAGAAGGGGGGTGCTCAAGGTGCCGGAGAGAGCCCTGCATCTCTGAGCAGGTTGCAGCCGAGGTGCTCTGTTTCCCTCTACTGGTAAAATTTCGAGTGATTTTTTAACGTGTGTTTTCTGCTGGAGGTGTCCCAGGGCCACCGTGTGCTGCTTTGCTTGGGAGCCCTACTTTGGAACTCCCCCCAGACCCCCTCCTCAGCTGAGTCCTCCTTTGCTGAGCTCTGTCACATAACCATGCCTGCTTAGTGCTGTTGACTTCAGCAGGGTTGGGCAGGAATTTAAATTATTAAGAAGTAGTTCAAGGTGATTTATGGGCGTTTGGAAAGGCTTCATTGATTTCTCAGCGTGAAAGCAATACCACAACACTGAAGCTATTCTAAGCAATTTAACAAGTCTTCTAATGAATTGATGCTATTTGGTTGTGTTCAAAAGCCAGAACAGAGATTCTGTTGTTGGAAAGTCTCAAGATTATGAGCTGGTAAGAAGATGCAGTAATTGTACACATTGCACTGAGTGCACTATCCAGGTATTTTAATTGCTCAGCTAGACCACATGGCCCTCAGCCAGGTCCAGTAAGACTTCATGTATGATCCTCTGTTTTCAGTTGCCAGAGAAAACATCAGTGCTAACACCCATTAGTGGCCTCTAGAAGTAGGCAAAATTAATCTGAAAAGGAGCTTTCTGAGCTTTCACAGACAGCATCTGAAAGAGACATGGGCTTCCTGGCTCACAAACTTCTGCCCTCTTGGAGCCTCTCAGATTTTCTCTCCCTCCAAGATCCCAAAGGGTTCCCATGTTCTATCTAAGCAAGTGGAATTTTGATCTGTGGCAGCAGTGTCTGGGCTGATGTTTTAAACTCAGAATACATCTGAGGTTTTTTCCACATGTAATAAGAACAAATGGAGAATTTTAACTCCAGGAGGACCATGTGAAGGTTATATTTACTCAGATGCAGAAGTGCCAGTGCTGTTCTTGAAACATCCAACTGCACGTGCTCAGGTACTTCAATTTAATATGGCTGATAGATTAATTAAGCTATTGATCATATCTTGGCACAAAGTCCATTAAAACCAACTTGAGAAGAGCCTTTGGCAAAGTGCAGTGTGCCTCAAGTACAACTGTAGCTAGTGTCATACAACCTGGTGGGTCCTACAATGAGTAGGAATTGAAATGAAACTACAGTTAAAGAAAATTATGGGAGAAGGAGAGGAAATTGTGTGCTCTGGGGGCAAATTAGGCTGCAAATGCCTAAACACCCAATTACAGCTTTATGTACATGTTTCTGTTACAGCAGTGGTTGGAGTTTTTCAGAGATACCTTTATGCCTTTTGTGTGCATGCTGAAATGTTAAAAATCTATCACTGGTTTTAGGTTTTGCTGATCAGAATCTTTCTGTTTTAAAATCAATTTGTAGTTATTTTAGTTTTTCTTTTTAATTTAATTGGAATCTGTATTCTAGGAATGAAAATTACCAGCCCAGCTGAAACAGCATTGTAATCAAAAAAGGAAGAAGAAAACTGTTCCAGGACCTCATTGTTCTGATGGTAAGAGCTCAAATTTCTGGCCCTGCTCATGGTTAATTTTGATCTGTTTGGCAATGTCTTACGTTTATCATCTTTAAACCCAATAGTTCTGTACGGCTGAAGTTAGATGCAGGTGAATTTTGTCTTGCATTGCCCTCAACGCTCCACTTTTTGAATACACTTGTGCACTACAAATGTAGCCAAGAAAGCACACACTTGGTTGGAGCACTAAATCCAGGCTGTGCTGGAAAGCGGTTAATACTGTATATTAGCCCTGCAAAATCAGCAAATGGCGGAGGAGAAACTTGGTGGAAAATAGCTGCTTAATTCAGACTAATCTCTTCTGCTGAAGATAATGGGATTCCAGTGACATTACTCAGATTAGTTGGAAGACCATGAGTGCCTGCAATAACCATGGGCATAATTTAGCTTTCTTCTGCACTGTTGTTAATGTGCAAGAAAGCATGAGCTCAGATGGATGAGCTGATTTCTGTTTGATTTGCAGTATAAGCCACTAGAACAAAAAACAATCATTTCATAGTAAACTGAGCACAATTAACAGGCAATAGGGGACAACAGACATTTTTCCAGATATACTTCTGAAAGCAGAAAAGGAGCACAGTGGTAAAATCACACAATTTAGAAATTCTTTAGGGAGCACAGTGTGAGAAAGAATGGATCTTTCTGTTAACCCTCTGTAAATGATGTGAAAGCGGGCAATTTCAAATCTCACTGACATTCCGAAATGAGAAAGCTGAGTGATGCTGGACCATACATCTCATTATTCCCAATTTCTTAATATTCTGTAATAAATTTGATTGGCTGTAAACCCCAATTTTTGTACTTTTACCCCACCGTGATCTAAATGAACATGAACTCTTCAAGCATGGCAGAAGGACTGGTCTCTTTTTGCCTGATTCTGCTCCACTTGGAGGTCAAACATTCACACAGTGTGATCACTTTTCCATTACATATGTGAGTGAAGTGTCCAGAGCTGAAATTCCTGATGAGAAGTGAAAGACAGCAATGATACGAGTACATATACAGTAGGTTAAAACTTCTCCTTTTTCTCCATCTTTTTTTTTTTCTTTATTGCTTCTGGAGTTTGCTGCACAGAAATTTAGTGCAGATTTCTATTAGAACAGCAAGAAGTTTAATTTGAAATTAGAATTTGTCACAGGTCAGGAAGACTTACTGGGTGGATAAGCTGAGAATCATGTGGTCTTGATGCCAGTTTTGCACTGATTTGCCATGTATCAGAGAGCAGAACTTGCATCTCTATTTCTATGTCTGGAGAAAGGCAGGATTACCTGTCCTTGTTGGTAAAGTGTTTGGTGACAATAGGGAGAGAACAGTTAATAGAAGCTAATATTTTCCATCTGTCAGTAACAGTAGAACCATAAAGTGAACCCAGTGAAGGAAAGTAGTGCCCAAGCCTTGCGCAGGGATGGCAGGATCAGCGGTACTGGACAGGCACTAAACAACTACAACTTGCCTTTTGTACCCTCGGGTTTGCTGGGTGAGTGCTAAGTGCTGCTGTCAGGGTACTAACAATGGACTTCAGTTCAGGACAGGTGGCAGATGTACTCCAGTCAATGTATCCTCCTGCTTGATGAGTCAATCTTTGATCATCTCAGTCTGTTTCAGCATCTAATTATTTTTGCACCTTGTAGTCATAGTTTCATTTAGCCTGTGTTTCCCTGTTCTGCCAATAAAAACATCATGCAAGACAGCAGAAAACATGCTGAATTCCACATGCGTAACTTCTGTTTCTTTTCTCTTACTCAAGAGAAGAACCCTACCAAAAAAGGTCTGGGTTAATTTGACAGTTAGATCATCCTTGACAAATGCATTTTATCCATTACTCATTTTCATGCTTACAAATTGTTAATTTGTTCAGATTTTTTTTCCCCAGAAAATGAATGGGTTTGTTTCTCTAATTCGGGTGGATATTCTGTCTTTTACAGTGATTTGGGAAAAACAGCTCAAATTTCATCACTAGGAATATGAGGCCTTTGTGGGAAATCACCCATTTTCGCTGGTGGCTTTTACTGACGTTTGCATGGTGGGTCCTCAGTGCGAGAAGGACCTCAGTATGGCTGGCATGATAGCGGGAGGCAAAGCCCTGCTTCCTTTCCAGGGGCTTCCCAATACTCTGCTTGAACAGAGCAGCCTTACAGCCACCCGTCACTGGGGTATATAAACATATAAAATGCTGCAATCTCCATCTTGGCTGGATCTATGAGGGAGATGTTGTCTGTGTTAATTTTTCATAAGGGAAGGCTTAAGGAAACAGCAATCTCCAGCTCTGGTAGCTCTTGTGTGGGTGAGTCTGCAGCAGTTTGTGTTAACATGTCCCTCCTGGTGAGTTTTCACTACATAGGAGCATGCTGATAATCCTTTGCAGGTGTACCTAAGAGAGGACGGTTTCTTTGCACATGCAGGAAGATTTTGTTTATACTGAATATTAAAACCCGTGCTCTTACATGTTTATCATTGTAAACTCAGCTTTGAGGGAGAAAATAACCCCACAAAACAAAAATGTTAGGATCTGGAGAAAATATTGTCACAGTTTTTTCAGACCACAGGAGTTTGTCACCATGGAGACCCTCCTGTTTTCTTCAAGAATGACTCAAATCTTACAGATGGAGCATATGTGATAGAAGCAAAACATTATAACCAGGAATTCACATTAAACAGTTCAGAAAGAGGTTTTTCAGCACCAACCAACGTTCACAGGCTGTGCATGCAGCAAAAGTATGCTTCCATGTTGGTCCTTAAGCTTCTCTCTTTCTAATACGAAACAATGGAAGGTTTTATTTCTAAAGCTAGCTGGATTTTAAGCAACTTGTGATACACGAGGCTGAAGGCTGGAGGACTTCACTATTATGTTGTGGTTTTATAAATTGACGTACTCTAAGAGCTAAAGCACCTAGGTTTTAAGGACGTAATGAAGCTAAAACTTGAAAAGCCTGTTTTCATCATTACTTATGTAAGTACAGATTTTAACTGAAGACAACAAATTGTACATGAGATAGAGCCAAGAGCAGGACAAGGCGGTTTGTCAGCAAGCCCCCAGCTACACCCGCAGTGGCTGCAGGCACCAAGGACAGGGAAGCGCCGGCACCTCTGGAGTCACGTCCTGACAGCCAACAGCAAACTGTGACTACAGGAACCCCTACGGGAAAGAAGCGAGCCATGGCATGCTGCTACTGTCGTACCTCGTATGGCATATCAGACTGCCCCGCTCCACCGTAGTCACTGCTTAGCAAATGTGCTTTTTTAACCGAGCATGGAAAGTACTGCAGTGACTGCCAAGGAGACAAACCAAATTAGACTGAAAATGCACAGCAGGCTTTTTCCCAAGCCTGCCTTTATACTGTGCCACCCACCTGGCTTTCTGGCCTGTGACAGAGGTAGATCTGAGCTCTCCCCTTCGTTATTCCCCCACCAGTACTGCTGCAATGCCAGCCTAGGGCTTGTCTTTGTTACTGCCGGTAGTACCAGAGGGCAACGAGGTGAGTGCAGGGGAAGTGTTGCACAGTTCAGGGCAGAAAAGAGCCTGCTGTGCCTCCCAGGTCCATTACTGCTGAGAGGGAGGAACATCCTTCCTGTCAAACACCACTGTGCGTTGGTGGAGAGGGAGAGAAAATGCAGCCCCACACAGTGTTAATTAGAGCAGCAGTGCACCTCTAAGAGATGTAAATCTAGTTTTAGATGGCCCAGTAATGAATTAAAACTCCTGCAGCCATATGACACAAGGTATAGAAGCAGTGATTGCCCACCCCTGTGAGAGTACACCCTTCACACACGCTGTGGTTTGCTGTCAGCCATTGTAATTGCACACCAGAGAAGGCATTGCTTGTCCTTCCAAAACACGTCAGAAGATCGGATGAAGCATGAAGTCAGAGTAAATACCCTGATGTGCTCAGGTTAATCTAATAGAAGAGAAATAAGGTATTTGCTCTTAATCAGGATCAGATTTGTCCTGCTGGACCATGTGGTACTAATCTGTGTGGAGCTACGTTTGGCAAGGATGGCAGAGAGAGCTGCTGTTACAGGCTCAGGAGAAACTTAGGCAAGTCCAATGTTCATGGAGCTAGGCAGCCTCATGGAGAACAGGAAAGTGCAGGAAGTGTAGGGCACCATTCAAGTGGCACAGGTTTTTCTGCAACCCCTTTACCCTAGGAGTATCCAGGACACAGCCCAGGTGCTGAGATGGGGCACTGCTTGTGTTTTTTCCTTCCCCAGTTATCCTGTTATAAGTAACGCAAAAGAAAGGTCCAAGCTATTTCCACTATCTGTGAACAAAACTATTTAGAAACTAAATGACTTCACAGTGTTGCAAATACTCTGTTGAGGACAATATAGGAAATGAGCTGAAAAATTTGCAACATTTGTACTTAGCATACATGGGTCTTGGAAAAACATGAACTAAAAAATCACTGTGGTTTAGAGTTGCACTATGAAATTCATGGGACTAAAGCAATGCTTTCTGTAGTTTCAAGAGGTCACCTTTCTGATAGTCAGTAGTCAAGCTGTGATGGGCATGGTGAGTGCTCCCACTTACACCTCTTTCATGAGTCCAAGATTTTTTGGATTCTCCTCTCTGGGTTGAAATACCTGAATAAAATAATTATCAACACAATAGTTCAATTTGGCATGCAGTAAACAAGTGTAAGAGAGAATATAATGCTTCTTTTATTGGAGCTAAACCTTCTCACAATGTGTGTAAGTTTATTTGCATTGATGGTAACATTTGGTCTGCTGCAGCCCCTGCTCTGCACTTTCAGGCACCAGAAATAGCTGTCTATATTGGCATCATCTTCAGGAGTACTTTGAAAAGATTTGCAGCAGCCAGACTCCAGTGACTTAACCTACTTGTTCTTACGATCTCTCCTGAAGAACTATTACAGAACCCCTCTCCTCTATGAGCTGGAACCTGCCCTCTGATTTCCAGCCAGGACTCATCCACAGCTGGTTTCCCACTTAGAAGAGCTCTTCTATCTCTTGTGTATTTACATTCTGTACTTATTCCACTTCAGGTGTTGCCTGAAGTTGATCTACAGGAATTGTATACTGTATTTCATATAATTTCTCTGCACCTGTAAAAGGGTGTTAGTTTAGGGGGCTATACCTAGGTAATCATTAATCTTAAGCCTGTACTGATTGCAAGCTGTCCCCTTTGCTCTAAGAGCTTTTTGCTATGTTTTTCTTATTTTGCTGTTCAGTTTCTAACTCAGTTGGATATTTGGCAATGCTTACTTTTTCCCAGCACTTCTTAACCAGCAGGAAATGGCCTGCTTTGTTGCTTATATCTTCCTTTCACTCTCAGTAGGCTCTTCCCTTGTTGATATTCATCCAGTTGACCATGGAGACCTTTCCCTTTTGGTTAGTGCACAAACTTAGCATAGTTAATGTATATAGGTTTTATATCTTTATAGTAAAGATACTTTCAGCCTTCTTCACAGTCAACCCCTTTAGTTCTTAAAAACATAAAGTAATTCTCCCTATTTTATCAGAGCTTATCCTTTTGGAACCAGCAAAACTTCTATTCCATAAACCTACTTGTGTTTGTACATCCCCAAAGACTCAGATTATTCAGTTCAAAGTTATTTTCCATCTCCAGCTACCCTGAAAGGTCCCTCCTACTTTCCAAAACCCCTGTCTGGTAAAAAAAAATCTGTTGGCTAGCACATCTTGGAGCATATATACCTGAGCACTGTTAACATTTCACTCCAGAACATCACTGAGAACTTGGAGTTGAAGGAGACAGTGATTTCAGCAGTCCTGTTGTGGCCTGAAGTAGAATAACAGTGCTTTCTAGCATCAACAATTAATTAGCTGTAATATCCTATTCCCTTCTACACCCTGGTGTTGTTGCCTGTGTGATTATTTAAACTCTTTCTCAGAAATCTTAAGCAGTTTGAGGGCAATCACTTTGCTTGGCACCTTGCATCTTTGTTGCCATGCTGCCACTGTTCCAGTTGAGGTTGAAGGCATTGCAATGACATCTCTTGACTCATTTGCATAGATCCCCACCTCAGGCCAGACAGCAATGACCGTACAAAGCGAGGGTCTGTTCTGAGGCTCTGGTGTGCCCTCTCCATGGAATTTAGGCACATGGGCCCTGACAGGTCTTTGCAGTCTGTGTGGTCATCAGTTTGTGTTGTGTTCTGCTCTGTGTTGCCTGCATGTGTTCCCAGGGCTGTCAGCATCCCCACACATCAGCTGCCAGTGCTGTTGTGTCTGCCTGATCATGGCAGTTCCTCAGCTCCTTCCACGCTTTCTGCAGAGATGAGTTTGGTACCTTTTGGTACCTTTGTTTTCATAACAGAAAGTTTTCTTCACCAGCTCTCTATGTAGCCATAACTGTCCTCTGGATAATCCATGCTGTCATTTCTGGCCTTTTACCTTTTCTGGTAAAACATACTTCCTTCTCGGAAACATCCTAATGGTGCCTGGAAGCTGGTTTTAACTGACTTTGGCAAGGGCAGTGTTTTTCTTGCTGACTTTTCCCTACCCTCCCTTCCTGTTTGTAGGGTACTATAATCCCCAGCACTTCCCTTGTGCTGTAGCCATGCCATTTCCCAATTTCCCATCTCTGTCTGGGGTTTACCAATACATGCACACAGTATGGTCATCAATCTTCTCTGCTGAGCTTGGTGTTAGATATAAGAACATTCTACAAACATTTAATTAATTCGTGAAATATCTCGTTTCTGTAGAGTTCGTTAGGGCCTGAAGAGTATGAAGTGTCCTTCAATGTCTTCTGCTGGCTAATTACTATTGTAATTCCTGATGCAGGTGACATTCATTTGTATGCTTATAGCACATAAACTGCAGGAGCTCGAGCAGGAGCTTGGTGTACAAGCAGGGATAAGTGACCAGCGTGCAGGCAGGAGGGGCTGGCTTGGGGTCAGAAGCAGTGAGGTCTATGCATGGGCAGGCTGGGGTGGAAACTTTAGCTGCTGGGGCAGAGGCAGCAGAGGTGAGAAATGCAGATTGGCAGTAGAGGAAGGCTGTGGATTGAGGCTGCTCGATCGCAGTTCCCTCTAACACCTTCCAAGCAAGAAGGGTGTCCAAGAGATCTAGACAGCCATAGGATGGGGAAATGCAGGCACAGACACATTAGGGTTTGTATTCCTCTTCTCACACCATGACCTCAGAGGGTCCCAGCTCCCACAGCTCAGCAGCACCCAGCTGACTTGACAAACTATCACTTTGGGAGGGTTTGTATTACTAGACTGGCAGATGGGGCTGATGGAGGGGCAGCAGAATGTGGTTTGCTTTAGGCTGGAGAAGTGCCATGGGGATAGGGCTCTGACAGCTAGGAGAGCCCTGGCTGTTTGCACGACCTGAGCAGGTGGGTCTGGGGTAACAGGAAGGTGTGAGGCCCTGTGTTTCTGCCCTTCAGCTGCTGGGAAGCCTGAGCTGGGTGTTTCCCAGCAGGGCACCTGTGAGAATGGTAACACTGGCTTGGGAAAAGCCTGCCTTGTTCCCTTTCTTTTCCAGATGCAGTCTCTGTGTCCAGCATCTCAACCCAGCGATGACCAGACTGCTCCATGGGTAGTGGTACCTACAGCTGAGGTTCATGTGTGGCCAGTCTCCCTGAGGTGGTGGCTCACTCGCTGTAAGCACTGCTTTTAGGACAAGCTGCAGGCTTGCTTTCCATTACCATGGCTCTCTGCTCCTTGGGTAGGTGACAGTGACAGTTGTGCCATGTGAGTCATTCTCTGTGGGCATTAACAAGTCTCCTCAAGCCTGGCTAGCCCTGGCAGAGCAGCAGTCCTGGTGAAGAAGACCCCAGTGGTGGGTTTCCAGGTGTCTGCAGGGGCTGCTGCCACCCTGACAAGGGGCTGTCAGGGCTTCCTGCAAGCAGAGCTGCAGGACAGCCTGTGGCTAGGCTGTGTTCAGAGTGCTTGCTAGCGGGTAGGATGGATGCAGCTGCGGGTAATGTAGCTCAACAGGTACTGGGAAGTGGCTGTGTGTTAGGTGATGGGCAAGGCATAAAATATGGACTGTCTCCACCATGCTGACTGCTTACAGCCAGGATTACAGATTCTTAGAGATCTGCTGATAATCAAAGCTCGGGGGTAGCTGTCAAAGGGAAAATACAAGGTACCATTAGGAGAAAGCAGTGAATTAGTTCATCAGTGTGGGCAGAATCTCTCCCAGTGACTGATTTTCATACCATGCACATACTTTAAAAAAGCAGTGGAATTAAACCAGCATTTGAAGCTGCCCTCTTGAGGCTTTATTTGAATGTAATACATTTCAGTTACTGTGTATTCAAAATTCCCATGCTAATGTACAATCTGCAGAGGCTTATAATGTGTGCTGGTTGGAATCCCAGATAAATTAATGTAATAGCTTCATTTTCTTAAAAAAGAGAAATAATCTGCTTGGTTGCAAGTTCCTCAAGGAATATTGAGCAGAAAAGAGACAGAATTACTGGGGAGTGATTTTGAAAGCAGCTCTTACTGGCCAATTGCTCAAAGCCAGTGCCAGAAAATAAGGGAAACCTTTTTGTTATTAAACATGATTGCTGTGACCTTCTCTGGTTAACCTACAGAAGAAAAACCGAGCTATGCACTGTGTATGATTTGTTGTTATTACAGCTGGGCTGTTTTTTGGTGAACCTGTAGAAGCTAGAATGTTTGTTTTGATTTACTTTTGCTTTGGCTTTGCTCAAAAGAGCAAAACCAAATGAAATATCTTCTAGGGCTGCACATGTGTACCCATTTCTCCTTGAGTACTGTGACTGTGACCCCTGCTCTCACATCTTTAATCTCTGTGAACATCACAGCCATGCATGTCCCTGTCTCCCTCCTTCCACGTGTAGAGAGTCTCTGCAATGGGTACTGAGCATTGTCCTCCTCTCAGTGCAAAGACTGCAGCTGTATCTGGCCCTTGAGTGAGAGGTGATAAGGTAAGATTTCTCTTATTCATCTTCTTCCAAGGCAAGCACCACTAATGCTTCCCTGGGGACTGCATAAATGAGATGGAGAGCAGCAGTCTGATGTATTTATGCACAGCAGAGCCAAGAGGGCCCCATTGTGTTTGGGGTATGCACAAGCAGGGCTCCAGAGAGCTCCTGCTATAGGGAACCAAGGACAAAACACAGACCAGCACTAAGACCGGAGGAACAAGGACAGCACAGTCGTGTGGAGGTGTTTTGTCAGCCTCGGAGGTGTTTTGCAGAGGTACACTTATATATGCAGCTGATTATGCCTAAGAAAATCCCCACAGAATTCAGGCTCGGTGAGCTAATTGTGGATTAGGTCATTTTCTATGCGCCTTCCAAGATGACTGCATACACCTAATTAAGATGCCTAGTGTATTTTGTTTAGCCCAACCAGGGATGGAGGGGGAAGGTTATTGGTCTGGTATCTGGGGTATTGGTAGGGCTAGTTTTCATATGGATTGGAATTCAGCAGGCTTTCAATTTCCAAGGAATAGGGTTACCAACAAGGCTTAGTCACACAATTACTTTAAGGAACAGTCCAGTCACTAAAAAGATTTTCTAAAATGACAAGATTCCACTGATTCATCTTTTTTTGTCACTTCTTGGCCTCAGCTCTCACTTCAGGAAAAATATGCACTTGACTTATATTGGAAAGAAGGTTATTTAAACAATTCAACAGTCACAGAATGGTTGAGGTTTGAGGTTGGAAGGCACCTGGAGATTATCAAATTCAAATCCCTGCTCAGGAAAGGCCACCTAAACCTGGTTGCCCAGGACCTTGTCTATCTGGGATTTGAATATCTTCAGGGATGGAGACTCCACAACAACTCTGAGCAACCTGTTCCAGTGTTTGATCACTCAAAGAGTGAAAAAATGTATTTCTTATGTTTAAATTTCATATGTGCCCATTGCCTCCTGACTTTCCATTGGGCACCAATAAGAAGAGTCTGGCTCTGTTGTCTTTACTCTCTCCCAACATCAGGTAGTTATATACATTGATAAGATCTCCCTGAGCCTTCCTTTCTCTGGGCTGAACAGTCCCAGCTGCCTCATCCTTGTCTCATATATCAGGTACTCCAATCCCCTAATTATCTTCATGGTTCTTCAGGGGACTGTCTCCAGTACGTCCATGCCTCTTTTGTACTGGGGAGCCCAGATCTGGACACAGCATCCCTGGGCTGAGCAAGCAGGCATGATCACAC
>NW_009932975.1:20739-35198 GCF_000696875.1 Nestor notabilis
GCTGGAAACACCCTTCCTAATGCAGCTCAGGAGGTGTCTTGCCATCCTTACCACAAAGGTACATTGCTGGCTTGGATGTCCACACAGTTAAAACAAAGAGCGGATGTAAAATGTAAGTGCTGGCTGAGAAAGAAAACTTTTATATGAGGAGATTGAGTTTCAAGTGGTCTGTTGGAGGGAAAAGCCTGTGGCTGTCTGTGAATGGCCAAATGCCTTTACAAGACAAGTGGCGAAGAGCCAGGAGAAGTGAGAAGTGCCTGTGGTGTTTGACCAAAAGCACCACCTACACGTGCTTTTTGCTGTTTCGCAAACAGGGTGGAGGCAGTGTGTAAACAAACACAAACCATGCAGAGTTCATGTATGAAAAACTGGTGATGCTGAATGTCAGCTGCCACGCAGCCAGTGGGGCTGCAGTGTTTGATGTCTCTGGTAGGACTCAGCTATGCTTTCTGGGGCATCTGAAGTCTCGCTTAAACCATCCTGTCCTCAGGAATGCAATGGAGGGTGCAGCCAGTGGAGACTCTTTGTGTTTCACAGTTGCTTTCTCTGTTACAGGGACATTTCTGATGCTCTTCTGACCATCGGCTCATCAGTGAGGTCTGAAACGTCTCAGGGAACTCAGCAACCACGTGCCTTGATAAGAACAAAAATCCATTAGGAATAGGGTTGCTGCCATCTGTTGGTTGAAATACCGTGGGGAGCTGAAAGAATCCTTGAAATGATGATGCCATCTAAGATGTGGATCTAATGAGAAAGGATACTTCGCTTTTAATGACAAGTGTGATGCAATTGTGTTTTAGACATCGTAAGAGGGAAGCAAAATGATTTGTCTGCATTGTTATACCACATACATGCTGCCCTGCGTATCAGTTTAAGTTCTTTGCTGAAGAACTGGCCTAAGTTTTAGGTTTTCAAGCTGCGGGTCTACAAACATTGCTCTTGGCTGCAGTGCCCGATTCAGCAGCTTGTGCTGCTATAGTTGCTCATGACCACTCCACAGCTGAACATTTATTAACTACTGTTTGTGCGACAGCATCACAGACCAAACAAGCAAACTGACAAGGACCGGGAATAACCCCTCCCCTCTTCCTTTTCAAGGTCATTCAAAGGCTGCATAAGTTTCCAGGACCCGTTTGTATGTCCCCCCATAAACACAGCATGGCTGAGGGAGGAGGGCACCCTTAGGAGCTGCTGAAAGCTGCCCTGCTGCTGTGAGAAACTCCTGACTCTGTCATCAGGGCTTTCAGCAGAACACAAACCTGTAGCCACTACCTGAACTTGTTAAAGTTTGGGACCAGACAGTAAAACAGCTGTTCCATAGGTCCCTCCAAAGGCTGTAACTACCCAGATTTCTGCCTCTCTTCCTCCCAAGCCCAGAGCAGCTCAGAATTCACATTCACTGCCTGAAGCTCTGCCCTGTTCTCTGGCTGAGAGTCACAGATACAAGCAGTTAAAAGTAAATCCTAAAGATTGAGCAGCCCTGAGAGGCGATAAATATTCACCACGAGCCTGCTAAACAAATGTACACGCACTAAACATTTCCAGAGTGAAGGGTTGCCACAGGAGGTAAAATTGAATCTTCTGTCTCCCGTGTCCCAAATGATCTGGGTGTTAGGTGTTAACACTCGTATCGAACATCCCCAGCTGTACAGCAATACCTTGTTGTGTCCACTGGTCTCTCTCCACTCTCACCTGCTCCTCCCTGCACTCTGTCAGGCTCCACCTGCAGCTACACTGCCTGCCTGGCAGCTCACCTCCAACAGAATTTCTTACAAGGTTCAGAAATAGCTACTGAGTACAGTGAAAAGCATGATACTCGCTTCGGGATGTTTCTGGAAATGCGCATGGGCAGATGCACCAAAATTTCTAGCTAAACCCCATGTCTCCTCTAGGGTTGCCAAAGTTTGGGTTTGACCTAGTGATGGAGGAGTGGCAGGGTGGCAGTTTCCAGATTATTTCGTAGAATCATAGAATCACAGAATCATAGAATGGTTTGGGTTGGAAAGCACCTTAAGATCATCTAATTACAACCCCCTTGGCACAGAACACCTTCCCTTAGACCAGGTTGCTCCAAGCCCTGTCCAGCCTGGTCTTGAACACTTCCAGGAATGGAACATTTATCACTTCTTTGGGCAACCCATTCCAGTGCCTCACCACCCTCACAGTGAAGAACTTCTTCCTTACATCTAGCCTAAACTTGCCCTGTTTAAGTTTGAACCCATTACTCCTTGTCCTGTTGCTACAGTCCCTGATGAAGAGTCCCTCCCCAACATCCTTATAGGCCCCCTTCAGATACTGGAAGGCTGCTGTGAGGTCTCCACGCAGCCTTCTCTTCTCCAGGCAGCTTCCATGTGGGTTGGATGAAAAATGCAGTCCGCAAACTTCTCCTTGTGGCTCCCACTGACTTGGGTGGATAAGGAACTCCTTCTCGTACGTGATCTAGCAGCTCTTGCTCTTACTCCTCACACAATTCAGTCACAATACAGCCAGAGGACAGGTTTGTCTGCAGTCTGACCTTCTGGTAGGTTTTTGCACTAGTGCTTCCCAATAACTTCTAATGGCTGCAGCATATTTTGAAATTTTAGGAAGTTCACTTCAATTTTTGTGTGATCTTTGCGGAACTGGCTGAAACCAGATGGAGAAGAGCCAATTTCGCCAGTAATTTAGAGCTCCAGCTGAACTCTTGTTCAAATTGTAGGAAATACTGAAGAAAGACTCACATGCTGGAAGCCTGCCTGTGGCTTTCAGCAGGGGTTTAAAGGAGAATTAGCTGGCTAGGTTAAACACCGCCTTACTCATTCTTGTAAATCACTGCTCTTATTTTGCTTTTTGTGCAAGAATTACGGTCTGAGGATGTGTTGTGTAATAAGCCAAATAGATGAGTACCTACATTGACATTACAAAACTGTAAATGAATATACTCTAGAGTCAGGTACGCAATGGTTATGGTGACAGCGATAAGTAAATGGGGAGATGTTGAACCCTGATCATCCTTGACCAATCCACTGCTCAGGTTCTGGCTCATTCCTTCATTCAGTTTTGCATGTAGTCCATCTAGCTCTTTCCAAGATGAAGGTAGGGTTCTGAGGAGGGCTCACTACTCATTATGTGAAGAAGCACTTTTATCTATTTTAAACTAATCTAATATTAGTTTGATCATGGTCCCCCAGTTCTAGTGTGTGGGACATAGTGCATAACTGTTCTACATTCACTTCATCTACTGCCTTCATGATTTTGCAAATGTCAGTCATAATCCACAGCTTCCTTCTCTCCAAAGCCTTTTTAGTCTCTCCTTACAAGATGTTTCATTACCTTGATTGTTTCAGTTGTCCCTCTCTGCTCTTTCTCTAACTCCATCACATCCCGGAGAGGTCATAGCTTAGCATCAGTGGGAACATCTTCCATATGGGTTATGCAGTGTGATTCGCTAACTCCAGACACAGCAGCCCTGTATGACGTGTGCTCCAGCCTCTCAGAACCTCAGATCACCTCTTCAGAGAAGAGCTTGGCTGTACTCACTGCACTGCCCTGAAGACATCTTACTGCACAGGTTTCTGTGGGCCAGCATGGACCCTAGGCAGAAAGTAAAGAGTAGATTGATTTTTCCATGATGCCACTGCCCTCCCAAGAGGACGGATGACCACAGGGCAGTGGCTGCAGTGGCTGCAGTGCCTGCCACTGCTAAGGGCGGAGGTTGTCCAGGGCATTCCACAAGGTAACAGCAAAAATAAAACCCAACAGGCCAAAGAAATTAAAAAAAGCCCAAACAAAACAAAACTCCCGGAGCCAGGAGAGCACTTGGTGGTTACCAACGACGTTTCTGGTAAATGGCATGACTAATGTCTTTCCTGAAAGTCCTGGCCCCCTTCCAGCAGCCAGCCACCTACCATCAACACTTGGCAGCGGCTGCTCCCAAACGCTCCCCAGTGAAATCCAGGGGCAACCGAACTCCTACCAGACAGCAAAACCAAGATGTTAAATTTTGCCAAGTCCTTGGGGGCTCTGCTGAGACCCACCCTGACATGAGGCATGAGTGAAACACGCACAGAAAGGAGGTCTCCTGAGGTCTGGAGGTAAAACATGGTGTGTGGGTGGGAAGCTGGGAAGGGGAAGGTGTGCAGCCAAGGCTGGCTCCACAACCCTTCCACTTCGGGTGGAATTTCGGCAGAATTGCGTCCTGTGCATTTGTAGAAGTGTTCCTATGGCCCTTGCTGCAAGGTTTGGACCCGATGGAGAAAAGAAAAATGTGGTTATGAGGAAATAGTACTGAGCTCTTACAGATTGTTTTTGTTTGACTCAATCCATTAGAGTTTGGGTTTTACAGTTGTGTGATGCAAAATATGCCCATCCTTAGAATAAACCTAGAAAAGCGATGCTCATCTCCTGCTTTACAGTTGGTACTTGCTGGTGTTGTTCCTAAGGTGAACAAAAAGAAATTAGTGTCAGTATGAAATAAAACACACATAATCTGTCACCCTTGCCCAGGGTCAGAGCTGAGGCACAAGAAGATGGGTCCCAAAGCCAATGTCTTTACTTGCCCTTGCGTCCCAATGCAACCATGAAATCAAGTTGATTGACACAAAAGTGAGCACAAAAGTGCACTAAGAGGTCAGGTGGACTCAGGTCCATGCTGGCTATACCCTGTCTTAGCCGTAGGATTCAGTAATGATCACAGGCCTTCCCTGCCCCACTCACTGCAGCTCCACGAGCTGTAGCTCACAACAAAACCCAGCTGGCATAAAATAGGAAGAGAAGCAAGTGCGGCGAAAACACAGGCTTTTGGCTCTTCTGGGTCTTCTGAGTTTACATTTCTGTTTATGTAAGAGTCAGTCTGCTCCTGGGCAGCTTGTGCCTTACCTCCCCCAAGGAGATGCTAATTCCTGTGGGTTGCAAAGTGAATTCCCTAAATTGGAAGAGAGATTTCATCTAACTCAGGAGAAGAATGAAGGCAGAGAGTGGGGACAAAGCTGCATTTCCCCATAGCAGTGGAGGAAAATAAAACAGGGCCAGCTATGGCTGCAGTGGTGAGGAGGGGCAGCAGAGCCCTGCTGACATGATACACAGCACATACCACACCAGCAGTGGGAGAGCAACAGCCCTGTTAGCCTTCCTCCTCCTCCCTCCCATAAATCTGCCTCCAGCTGACGGAAGGCGATGTGCTCATCTATTCCCAGTCCTGAGCATGCCTGTCCTTTTATAAATCTAACCTGATAGCTACTTTCCTATCCTTGACTCTAAGCAGTTGTGTAACTTTTGGGCACACCAAGAATGGAAAGGGAGCAGTATACATTTTCAAGAGGTGAGTATGTTGTTAATGCTGCTCCTTCTGTTTTCTTTATCCCTCACTTTTGTAAATGCTCCATTACATACCTGCTAACACGAGGTCCCTTGAGAACTCAGCACTGCAATAGCTCTCTCTTCTCTTAATCTTCCCCTTCCTAGAAGGACCTTCTGAAGGTATTTCTAGACATTAACCAACAGTTTCTCTGCAGGGTTCAAGTTTGCTGTTGGGAGTCACTGCTCTTCTGTCAGAGCACTCCTCCAGTGGTCTGCTATAGCTGTGCCATAGCTCTGCCATATGTCAGCATCCACTCTGGACCATCAGATGCAATTTAGGACAGCTTCATCATTTCATGATAAGTTTCTTCCTTGTGATGACCAGCTTCTCTGTAACCCTTTGTGCATGTGAATCATCTCCAATGTAGTGATATACACCTATAGACATAGAATAGATGTATTTCTGATGAAAGACAGATCTGATAATTGCATAAATAAAGGAGTACAGATAATGGAAATAAAATCAATGTACCCAGGCAGGAAATAAGTGAGCCACCAAAATGAAATGCACATTACACTACTGACAGGTGTTTTAGTACAGCTTGTGAATAAGGGATTTATTTATAGGAAGAAAAAGCTAAGTCAAAACCTCAGAGTCTAATTATTTATCCAGCTATGCAATTACTAGTTATAAATCTCTAAAATGGCTGAGAAAATGTTTGGGGAAATGCCAAGTCTGGCTGTGTGTGAAATGCTATTGCTAGGAACTGTGTTATTCCTACTGATATATTATGGCCAAAGACACCAGAGACTTTCCATTTTCTGGGAGCTCTGCCTTTTTGCAGCAAGAAATGTGCTTTCAGTGATGGCTTTAATATCACATTACAGGCTCCGGCCACACAGGGGAGGAGGAATGGAGGTAGTTGGGCCTTTCTGGATTAAATGTCTATTATATGGTTGCCAGGGACAACAGGGACTGGGTTTAATTCTATACTCATATCCTCTGCTATTCAAATTGTTCCTTGGGGATGTGCCTGATCAAATATGAACTGCACTAAATCCTGAGGCCTGTTGGAAGACCATTGGCCTAAGTGATATAATATGTGCTGAGGCAAAGAGGAGCTTGTAAGTTAGCCAGTGCCAGCTTAGCCTTTCCTAACCTGAAGGCTACAGTGTTTGAGACACAGGATGGTGACAGGTCCTCAGGAGCACAGCTCAGGGGCACAGCTCTGCTTCTCTCCCAGCCACTGCACAGAGGGATTTTTCCTAGAAGCTGGCACCGGTTCTGTTTCAGTGCTTTCTGCACCTTCCATCCAAGGCACACCTAGTCCTGGAAGGCTCCTGTACCCAAAATCTCAATGTCACTAGACATTTGCCAATGGTAAAGTAATAAACTCCATAATGTAGTCAGTAGGGTTCCCTGGCATAACAAGAAGGGTACCAGTGCAAGAACTTTGGATATATGCCATGATTTTAGCCTTATCCACCTAGATGGTGAATATAAAGAATGAGTTATGTACCCTGGTATAGTTTCCACAGGGATATACCACGATTGTACATTTATGGTAGGGATATCTTAAGCATACCTCCCACAGATTTCTACTGCGGTTTATAGTGAAAGACCCGAAAACTGGACTCATAATGAACTCTAGATTCTTGTTAGTGTAAAACATATTACAGTAGTCAAGCATAGGAAAAAGCCAATTAGCTTTTGCCATCTGGGTTAGAAAACCCCAGACAGCCACAATAAAGAACACTGCCGTGACAAGGATGAAACTTCTGCAAAACCTTGTCCAAGTGGCACTTGCCAAGGCCCGTTGCAGACTGATTTGAACTAGGTTTTGGAGGCTGTCCACATAGAGATGCTTCCTGGGATGCAGAGCCTTCCTAGGCGTGCTGCACCTCCACTAAAATCTGAAGAGCTGCAGCACAGGCTGCTCTGAAGGAACAACTGCTGCATCACCCTCTGTGTTTTCTCAGCCCAGAAGGGCGGGAGGGAAGCATTAAGGATGCTGCCAAATGTTGCCCTAAGCTGCACTTCCACAGCTGCTGGCACTGTATTTGTTCTGGCTGTTCTGGAGGCATACATCTGATCTAGGTCTGCCCTGAGCCTGCATTCAGTGGCATTTTTGCTGAAGAGGCCAATCCAAGGGGATGCAGTGGGTGCAGCAGTGCAGGCTTCAGGTGCTTTGTGTGGCACTGCAAGGTGCTTCCACTCTGTCTTCCATGCCTTCTGCATGGCTCCCTCCAGGGCTGCTCCTGTCACACCTGGGTGAAAAACCCCTGGATGAATACAGCACATCATTCCCAGGGTGCCAATTCCTCCATAAATGAGGGCTCCAGACTGATGCCCCGCCACCTGCTGAGTGTCTTGTGCAAACTGCAGTGGGTCTGGTGGTGTGGGTTGGTGTGTGCCACCAGTCCTGCAAGTGGCACTTCAGACACAACTTGGCTTCCCACGTAACACACCAGACTCAGAGCAGAGCTGCTGCCACTGGCTGCGTTGCTGGATTTCTCATTGATAACAAAGATTTGGAGGGGCAGCACCATGCTTCATGGGGTCTGGGTCTAGGAAAAGGGTGCTGAGCACCAGCAGAGACATGCAGCAGTAGTGCAGGGACATCAGGATGAAGTGGTGGTGTTTGCTGGCCACCTTTCTGTGGCGTGGAGAATGGAATGATGAGAGGACAGTCGCTGGGAGATGGCAACCTCAGCCCACAGCCAGCAGGGCAACTTAGGACAAGCTACATCCCAGAGGTCTTGCCTCATACTGCTTTCAGGTGGCAGCAATACAGGAGGTCAGGGCAGGTTTTGCTTGTGTGAACTTCCTCAGGTGGACTGTGGATGCCAGTGAGATGCTCACTTGGTGGGGTGCTGCTCAGCATCCCACAGGCCCCAGGACCTGTCTCCTCACCCAAGCCACAAGGCGACTCTTCACAACCACTGCAGTGTTGTTACTGCCCTGGGGCTGGGGCTGTGCAGAGCTCCAGCACAAGGACTGCACCATGCCCCAGGCTAGCAGAGACGTCTCCTCCCCTGGGAAATGTTAGGAAGAGGCTCCTTCTCCACTGCAAGCCCCGAGCAGGTTGATGCCATCCAGCCTTGAGGTTTATGTGTGACTGGTGGTCATCTGCTGGTGGAGGGAGAGAACAAGCCCTGTCCAGCTACTGTCTTGAGGGTCTATTGACTGATCTTTCTTTCACTTACAGTGCTGAATTTTTCATGCTGCACTAATAAACCCCACTTGTACCATTCCTGTAATCATTTGTCGAATCGTTTAACAAAGGAACAGATTTGGCAGGGTGTCTCTTAATTGATTTGCAGCACGCATCACCACTCTGCTCCCCTCACCTTGGTGGAGAGCCATCGTGTGCTTTGCAAAAGAAGCTGGGAGCAGAAATTCATCAGCACATAAGATCAGTGGTGCTGAGTCAAACCGAAAATTCTTGTCAACGTGATCCTGCCTCTGATGGTAGCTGAGAGCAGGTCCCTGTGCACGGGTGCAAGCACAGGGCAAACACAGCGGTACTCCCCGAGCCTCCCATGATTTCTGGCTGTGTTTAAAAGCAGCATTTGAACCTGCACAGGGTGATGCCACTGATCTCAAGTCTGACACTGTAACTACCCAGGCATCTTCCATGTTCAACCTTAGCTACACCAAGCCGAACACAACTCATAGCCACAGGCAGAGGCTGCGCCCTTTGCTCCCCACCCTGCAGTTAATCTTGCAGCAGCTCTGGTCTCTCAGACTCTTTCTGCAGACTGCTGGCACCTGCAGAAATGGGTGGTCTTCTGCCATTCGGGGTGGTGGAGTGGCTCAGGGAAAGATCTGCTGGGTGCTGCGGCTAAAGCAAAGGTGGGGATGAGACACCGGGACCAGGACTGGGAAAGCGAGGGTTGGGAAAAGCACAGGGAGTTGTGAACCATCTCCTTCCAGTGCCTGCAAGTTACCAAATGTGCTCATTGGTGTGTGGAACCGCTGCCTTGCCATGTGATGTGCAACCTCACGTCTCAACCTTCACTTGCCACTCATGATTTGCATGGTGGCAGCATGTGGGAGACCTGGCCGGGTCCCTCACCCCTACTTGGAAGCATGAATGGTTAACCTGGGCAACCCTGTATGTCCTGCAGCTGTCAGCAGGTCCAGAATGACCATGGCCTCATGGACGAGGATCTCTGCATCCCCCAGGGAGCAAACACGCAGCAGGTCACACACCCTGCGCCTGATGAGTACTGGGAATGTGACCCTGGTGGGGTCCCACTGCTCCCAATCAGGTTGTTGAATATGCTGCCAGCTCCTCAGACCACACAGCACAGAGGGAAACCAGAATGTGTTGCAGGGGATCTGGGGGTGCAGGGGGAAGGGAGGCAAGGCATGACCCAACATGCTGGAGCACCCCACCACAGAGCAAGAGGTGATTCAGGACACTCAACACCCCCAAGGCCAGGGCAGCCTCTTGCAAACATACTGTACAGTGTAATACTGGAGTTAGGTACCACTGCAGTGCACATGCGGTAAGCCTTTTGAGCTTGGGGCTTGCAGCATCCAAGACATGCCAGGCTCAGGGAGGTGTGTGCAGTCCCACAGGGAAGTGGTAGCTCCAGTAGGATGGGGACTTGCTGGCACCTCATGGGAGTAAACAGCCCACAGGCCCAGGGCACCTTACTGGGGAGGCTGGGCTGTGAAAGGGTAGGGGCTGTCGCTGTTTGTCTACCTTTCCACTCTCCATTTCTCCCTGTTCATAAAAGGCTGTTTCAGAGGCAGTGTGGCTTGTGTGTGAGCAGGGGAAGTTCAGCTGACTTTTGCCAGAGCGCTGGAACTGATGTTTTATTAGCAGCTTCTTTACATTTTAGCTAAAACTGTGCTGCCCCAGTGAAGCTCTGTCAGAAGGGTTACATCCTCCTACCTCAGACCAAAAAAAAGAAAAAAAGAAGAAACCAAAATTAAATACAAACTTAAGCTCCTGTTTGGGAAATAAAAGTACTTTTCTGAAATACAGCAGCTCAGGAGCCATTAAACCAACAGTGAGTGAGAGAAACAACGGCTGGCAAGGATTTTGGTTCCCATGACATGCCTGGGCAGAGTTTCCTGCTGCTATTTTCCATTTGTGAGCTGTCATTAGGATGTCACGGGTAGAGTCTGTGCTGTCAGATCCGCAGCAGAGGTTGCAAGCTTGGCAGGATCCAGGTACAGCCATGTTTTGTGCACTGATGGCATGCCGCATCAATCCTATGGACAGTAGGAGGTGAGAGAAGTGGGGGTTGGCCTCTGCGTGACTTGCAACATCTCCGTGTGAACTAAGGGAAGGAAACGTCACCCACATAGGAGCGCATCAAGACTAAGACATCAGCACAGCATTTACGCCCTGCAGCGGGGAAACCCTGCAAGCTCCACAGGCATTTTTATTGGGCAGTGGGGATTGGGTTGCTGAGATGAGTTAAAAAGAAGTCAATAAACGGGGGGAAAATTCCTCTTCATCAGGGACAGTAGGAGTGGGACAAGGGGTAATGGGTTTAAACTTAAACAGGGGAAGCTTAGATTAGACATAAGGAAGAAGTTCTTCACAGTGAGGGTGGTGAGGCACTGGAACAGGTTGGCCAAGGAAGTTTTGAACGCTCCATCCCCAGCAGTGTTCAAGGCCAGGTTAGATGGGGCTTTGAGCAATCTGGTCTAGTAGAAGGTGTTCCATGGCAGGAGGGTTGGAACTAGATGATCTTAAGGTCCTTTTCCAACCCAAACCATTCTGTGATTCTATGGTTCTAAACCATAGTGTTGTTAAACATAGCTCAGGACTGAGCCGTAACTTAAACGCTGATAAATGACTGCTGGCTTTGATTTATGGCTGAAGCTGTCTAGTCTGAGAGAAGGAAGTAAATCTGCCCACAGGCACCTGTCCACCAGCAAGGGTACATGACTCCCAAGGAGGTGGGAGAGCACAGGGACAGGGCAGCCAGCAGGACCACAGCCACGGGTGCTGGTGGGGACATGCACCATCCCCTCCTGTCTGCTGAGGGCAGTGGGAAGGCTGGTGCTGCCTTTTGGAAAGAAATTCCTTTGCTGCAGCACAAAACATGAACCAAAAAGCATGAAGCAGCTGGCCAGGGGACATCGTGGTGCTCTGCCTAATCCCAGAGCACTGAGGGGGCTTTTGCTAGGTCAGACCGTCCCCTCTAGTTGAAGATGTCCCCACTCACGGCAGGGGGGACTTCCTTGGGAAAACACAGGAATAATAAATCAACCATATGCTTGTATGGGTGGTGGCAAATAGCAGTGCAGCAGGCAGTGGCTCTTCTGCTAAGCCTACCAAAGCATCCCTGGCCTTGCAGAAGCTCACGGCACACAAATAATCTCTGCCGGTTCCCGTGCGGCAGAAACGGCACTGTCGTAACTGCGAGTTTAATTCCTCTGCAGCAACACCACACCTTTATTTTTTCAGATGAAAAACACACCCCATTTGCTCTCCTGCCCCACATCACAGCAAGCCCTTTGATGCCTGATCCCCTTCCCCTGGGGATGGGCAGGATGCGCCCAGCGGATGGCACCCAAGCAGCTCAGTAGACAGCCAGCATGAAGCCCTGGGAGCTTGTCTGTCTGACGAAATCATCTCACAGTGTGAAGATCCTTGCAGCTGAAATTGAAAAGTTGTTTATCTCTCCTCTAAAGGGAAAATCAGCTCACTGTGGAGGCTGTTTGTTCTTTGGGACACGAATCTCACTTTCGCCAGTTTTCATGTGTCAGTGTGCTGCTTTGGGAGCAGTGAGATGCTCTCTCTGGCAGGCAGGATGTTCTCCTGCCCACAGTCTCCCTCTGCCAGGGCTGGTACACCAAGAGACAGTGGACAGGCAGCAGCTTGAGCTGTTCCTCTCCACTGGACGTGTTTTCCTGAGGTTCACTGCTGTTAAATGCAGCTCTTCCTCTGCTGCAGCCAGTTAGCAATGCAGAGCCTGCTTCTCCATCCTAATGCCCTGAGGCACTGACCCTCCTTGAGAGGAGCCACAGCTTGAGATGTCCTGCACCCTCCCAGACAGCCAGCAGTCTTCACTTCCCAAAGGGATTGCGAAGCTTGTGCTTGTCCCCCATGTGCTCTGAAGGGACTTCCACTTGCCGGGAGTCAGCATGCCCCCTGCAAGGGCGCTGGTGGGCTCTGTCAGGCTCTGAAGCTCACCAAGGGGCTTTTCCATGGGAATGCTCATCCTGCTCTCTCCGGCTGGGACATGAGACCAATTTAAAATAAGCCAGGGAATACTTTTAACACTATTCTCATTCTGCACTGCCCTCTCACTTATTCACTTATTAAGAGTGGACATTTCCAAGCATTTCTTTCATGGGGAAAAAGCAACCACTGAGTTGAGCCAGTGGTCAGTGATTTGCAGCATCCTACCCTGAGAGGGCATTTGGGAGGTTTCTATGAATGATAAACCAGCTCCTCTCCTAGAACAAAGCAATCTCGGAGCAGGTGGGAGCTGAAGAAGCTGCACCGGGCCAGTCTTTGCTCCACACCAGCAGAACTGCTCTCCCAGTACTCAGAGACTCATTTGGAGACCTGACTTAGCACAAATGTGACTCAGATGAAGCTGATACTGCACAGTCTGGTTTTGCAAGATCTGGGAAACTGGGAATCTGGGAAATATTGCAGGAAACCTTTGTGGGTGGTGCACATAGTTTTTTATCCCACTGGGATGTTACCTGCTTGCTCAGACCCAGCACTAAGCAGGACTGCTCTCTTTGGGATGCGTAGGATAGGGGTCCAGCTTCAGGACTGGGCTTCCTATGTGCCAGGAGAATAAAAAATAGCATTCGAGAGCAACAATGCATCTGCTCAGAAATGTGGATTCTGTTGCACCACCATCAGGCTTCAAACCTCAAAGGAACCGCTTATCCCATGCTCAGAGGCACCAGCATGCCGATAAGACGAACTTTCCACTAGAGGGTTGTAGTGCTGTACGGAAGCAGATGCAGTTACTGTGGCAGGAATACTGTATGTACTCCCGGCCTTTGTCAGCAGATCAAAAGCATCCTGCGACAGCCCAGCTTTCAGCAGCCTCCGCAGTCTCTGATGAACACAGCCTGCACTCCGAGAGGGCTGGTGCCTGAGCAGCCTGCTTCCCTGCCTTCCCTGGAAAGCCTCTAGCATTCTCATGACTCAGCACCTACTGTACATATATAATATACAGATATAGCAAGTAAACACACTGTGCCTATGCGATACACACACAGACAATGTGTCTATGTGTCTACCTGGGGTTTTATGCAAGATCAAAGCCCACAGCCTGGCAACGCAGCAAAAGGGACAATTAGCAGCATCAGTGCAATCAGCATGATGGAAAAGCCATAGGTGTTCACATACAGCCCCAGTGCCAGGACAGGAGCTGCTGTGCCATGTGCTGCACCAAACGTGGGTGCTGGCCCTGGAGCTTGCAAATCAGCCTTGAACAGGAGATGTCAGAGAGGACTGACACTTCTGCCACTAGCCATACCCTCACATCCACCACAGCTCAGTAGGTCCTATTAGGTTTATGTATATGCGACCCCAGTTTACACCTGCACATCTTTTACAGAAGTGTGTGCATTTTTGCGTATGAATCTATACAGTCATAGAATCACAGAATGGTTTGGACTGGAAAGGACCTTTAAAGGTCATATAGTTCCAACACCCCTGCAAGGAGCTGGTGCGCAAAGTGCTGGTAACTGTACTGACCAGATCCAGGTGGGTGTACTGCCAAAACCAAAAACTGGAGTTGTCTAACACAGCGGGGAAAGCCCAAAAACCACTGACACTGCCTGCATTTTGCAGGAAGAGTGGGAAGGCAAGTGCAGCCGCAGGGCTTGCCTGTAACATGATGTCCTGGTTTTGGCTGGGATAGAGTTGATTTCTTCAGAGTAGCTGGTGCAGTGCTGTGTTTTGGCTTTAGTCTGAGAACAACGCTGATAACACACTGATGTTTTAGTTGTTGCTCAGTAGCGCTTATCCTGAGCAAGGACTCCTCAGTCTCATGCTCTGCCAGAGAGGAGGGGCACAAGAAGCCGGGAGGAAGCAGAGACAGGACACCTGACCCAAACTGGCCAAAGGGGTATTCCATACCACAGCACGTCATGCCCAGTATAGAAACTGGGGTGAGTTACCCAGAAAGGTCAATCACCACTTGGGTTGGGCTGGGTATCAGCCAGCGGGTGGTGAGCA
>NW_009932976.1:0-6375 GCF_000696875.1 Nestor notabilis
TCAGAGACTCCGCCGAGGACAAAGTAGGTGGGAGGAGAGAGAGAGAGAGAAAAGAGAGTTAAAAAATCACCCCAAAACACCACAGAAAGGAAAAAACAAAACCCGAACCCCCCAAAAGGAAAGGAAACGGTCTCTAAATTATGTTAATCTGTGAACATTGGGGACACTTTGGAATTCTTTTTGACCCTGGCAAAAGTGATCGCTCCAGCATAAACATCACCTGCTGCTGTCAGTTTTGCTACTACCTTGTGCATGTGTCTAACGAAACACGTTTTGAAGATCAGAAATATATCAGAACGAAGCTAAACAACAGAAAAAAAACCCAAACAAATAGTAATAATAATAAATAATAAATCCTTGGGGCTGGTCTCCATTAAAGATGACATTTCTTTGTTGCCAACAGTATTATTTCACTGCCATGAATCTCTTCCATCACTGAGGAGCTGCTGCTGCAGGACTGGTTTGAATTTAAATGTGGAATTTCAGATCTGAGGCGAGGCAGGTTTTGGTGTTTTTGGTTTTTTGTTTTTACTTTTTTCTTTTCTTTCCTACAAAAAAAAAAAAAAAAGGAAAAGCAGCAATAACAAAAAAAAAAGAGTGCGTCTCAAATGGCTATGTCCTTTGAAAGGAGGAAAAGAGACACTAGAATTTGCTAATTGTTAGTGGTCACTTGAAAGATGGGAACAATAAGAAATGCACCTGTTTTGCCAGAATCACCTGAACTCGATGAGATGCGTTGTGCCATAGAAAAAGGTCAAGTTTCCAATTTGTTATTTTCATTTTTTTTCTTTTCCAAATGTCCGGATCTTTCAAACAAAATCTCTCTGTTTTTACAGGATGTAGAAAGAATTACTTATACAACAAAGATGGACATATGGTTTTAAGGCATAATACTGATGCAGCGTTAATTTTAGTGAAATGCAATTAAGTGCAGTAAAGTGCAATACTGTAAATATTATAGATTAAAAGAAGAAAAAATAGCCGTACTTATTCTGTTAATAACCGATTCCGCAAGAACCATAACTTAAGTCCTTTATGCTCAGACTGGTGCGTTGCAGCTCCTTGCCAAAATGACGGTCCGAGTCTTCTATGAATGGATAAAGTTATATGTATCGCATATGGGAAGAGGTAGATGCCATGATTTTTAGTCGAGTTAATGTGCCATATTTCTGGGAAGTAAACTGAAAAGCCTGTATGACACTTTCACAATCATTTTGAGTAAAAGAAACCAAACCAAAACTAAAGAAACGATCCACAAAAATGTTTTGTAGAGGTGGACAAGTTCAATATTTGGCCATTTTAATTTTTGCCTGTGATTTAGACCCCAAGTCTTAAGCTAATGCTTAAGTTACTACCATAAACCCAGAAAGGGTGGGGAGTAGGCAGTAGGGAAAACCTTTAAATTACATTACCAAAGTGTCTGGTCTTACTGACCCCCCATTTTTTACTTTTTATGCTGTTCAATTCAAATTAGTTCATTATATATTTTCTTTCTTAATTTTTGGTGGGGAGGAGAGAAAGAAGTGCAAATATTGGTCTTGTCTACATCTAACAGGATAGCTACTTGTTGCCTCTGTTATCAAGGCCTGTGCTGGTGGAAGGTTATTTTCTCAACAATACCGCTGTTAAGCCTGCTTTTTATGTCTCGTTTAGCAATTCATTACTAGTTTTGGCTTTTGCTGACATATATCAAATCCAAATATTACTGTGGGACAAAAATCCATGCTGTAGAAAAATTTTAGACACTTGTCTTCTTTTGTTGTTTTTCCTTCAAGTTTTGATATTTTCTAGCAAAAAAAATTTCTGGAATGTCAAAGTTGTGCCATTTCCCTTCTATTTATTATGTGAGAAGTATTTATATTTTGGGCTGCTAGAGCTGATAAATGTTACCTGCCTTTTCTACCTCTCTGTCTAAGCCCAGGACCTTTCCAAAGCAAGGCCAAAACATTAAGGTAGTGTTACTCGTTGTTGAGAAATACGGACAAAGATCTCAGGCAGTTAACAATTTCTCATGGAGACAAAACTTCACCTAGAAAGTAAAACACTATTCCTGATGATGTATGAATTTCTGGCTAAAATAAGAAACATTTGGAGTGGCTCCAGGACATGCAGATCTGAAAAATAATAAACGTTACTACAGAGATGCTTTAGGCTGTAACAAGTAACCTGTTGTACTGGATACCCACAGCCATCAAAGGAGAATTCGATAGACATTGTTGAAGACTGAAGGCATAGAACTGTTGGCTGAATGGGGAGTGCTTGTTATCTGTATCTCTGATCTAATTATTACCCTTTCAAACCCTCTTCTGAGAATTTAAGAGAGGCTTATGAAATTTTTTCCCCCCAGTCCTGTGCTGGACTTTCACAAAAGCGTGGTTTTTACCCTCAAACAATTCAGTAGAACGAGCTTGTTGAAGCTGTGGGTTTGGGATCTGAATTTTCTCAGACACCTTCTAAGGGAGGCCATGAAGTGCTACCGATCTTACAGCTGTGTTACAGGATGCACGTACAGTATGCATCCACCTCAAACTGGAAGGAATAACTTTTCCACCTTCGCTGTTTTACTTGTTACTGACACAGCAAAAGTGCTTGTAGATTTCTCTCAGACTTTTTGCTATGCACAGCTTCTTTCTTGTATTCGAGAAACAGTGGTAACTTAAACACAATTCCCCGCTAGCATGAAACAAGGCTGGTAGTGTAACATACATCTTTCCAGAATGAAAAATTCTTAGAGTTTCTTCTGATTGCTTTCAATGGATGTCTCAAGGACAGTCTTGCCCTCTACCACAGAAGGGAAGAAGGTGGCAAGATTTATCAGCTTAGCTTGTTTTGAGGGAAGGACCATAGATCAGCCTCGGGAAAGGGGCAGGGTGTTGCTGTGAATCTACCGAGGCACTTCATGCTGCTCTTGCATTTCATTTAGCATGAAAGGAAATGGTGCACTGCGCAAGAGTTGTAGCCAAAACTGGTTCTGCTTTGCTTATTTATAAATTGGGCCAATTGCATCAGTGGTCGTATAAAAGCTTTGCCTTGTTTTGGATGATACATGCAGGGTGCCTCCTTGTCATGCTTAACATCGCTTGGAAGAAACGAGGAGTCCTACCTAGGCTACCACGGACTGTATGTTTCCCTAAATGTAAGTCCCTGTGGCTCCATTCACCGTGTGGAGCTCCAGGGACCCATGCAAGTTGAGAATCTGGACCAAAGCATCCGCTCCATTTCAGTTAATGTGTGGTCTTTTTTTTTTTTTTTTTTTATCCCCTTGCATTTCTTTAATTATTTTTGTTGAGGAGGCTGGAGGTTCAAGATAAGATAGGCAAGGTCCTGAGATGTTTATTAAAGCTTAAAAGTATTGTAATTATGTTAGATTCAGACATGCCAAACCTCCTTTTTTTTATTTTTTTTGTCCATCACCATCTAGCCTGATGTAATCTTTCATTTGAGAAGTGTGAGGTTTCCAAGATCACCAGAACAATGGCCACTGGGAAGAATTCCCTTGGAGGAGGCCTTCAGTTAGTGTATATGGATTGCTAAAGAAACTTTCTCAAAAGTTTGGTCTGGTATTTGAAAAATAACTTGAATGAATGCCAATTGAATAATGCTGTTTATAAACAAGTCTATAAAAAAAAGGCTTTATGCATGACATGGGCCCCTTTATAGTGGAAAAAATAGTCTCTGATTTTTTTGGAACTGTCAAATAAGCTGAAGTAGTTCATCCATTTGTATCAAAATAGCAAGCTGACTCCACAGCTCGTTTTTATTGACTTGGAAACGTGAAAAAAATTATACTGGAAGGTTTTTTTGCTTAGTAGGGTCATATAGATGTAGTGACATTTTGGTTAATATCATAATACTTAGCACTTATATAATGTTTATTTGCAAAGCACTGTATTATAAATGTTTATTATTTAACCCTCACCCATTATAAAGTAGGTAAGAATTACTATCCCCATTTTTGTAGAAATTAAGGCATACAAATGATGGGCCAGGTTCCATCACCCATTGTCAAAACTGAGTATTATTACTTTTGATTTTGTAATGTAGCAGCATCCCCAGATCATAATCTGACATGAACTTTGTGGTGCTAGACACCTTTCAAAATTGGAGCAGAAGCCCTGCTCCAATAAATTTAAGCTCCATACCTGGCTTCAGCAAGAGTCTTAAACGGAGCATTGAACGTGCTTCAGAGTGGCAGAATGTGTCTGTGAGTTATTTCCACAGAACACAAAATTATTGCTCAATCCTCTGACCCGTACGTCAGTGAGAATTTGCTTTATGACTCAGTGGGGTCGACCTGCAGCAGTGCTAAGACTAGAACCAAAAATCTGAGTTCCCAATACCATGCATGAATTGCTGGAAAACCCTGGTTTCCAACTTCCCCGACTATAAATTTTTCACACAGCCCAAGTGTGCTGATGTCAATTCTTTGCATGCTCTATCTGCTATATCTTTTAGTCCTGTGTTTGCCTATAAAATAATAATAAGACACAATCTTGAATTGACATAACATTGATGCATTGTTGACTCAAAGACAATTGACATGTAGACCTATGGAAATCAGATCCCTAAGGCAAACCCAGGTTATGAATTTTTTTTTCTTGTGGTGAAACCCACGCATGTTTTCTGCTCTTTTAAATGTGCTAGGCAAAATAAATAGTTTCTCTTTTTTTTTTTTTAAACAGATAATTTTAGTTTTTGGACACATTATTGCCTGGGATGTGGCAGGCTTTTTCCCCCTTCAGTTTGAGGAAGAATTTCAAAGTATAGAAAAAACAGATTACACATCTTTCTTAGAAAATGTGTTTATTTTTATATCTAATATCTAATGATTCAACTGGTGTCCTTGTAATTACTCATTATACCCAACTCTCTAAAGCGTGTGCAACCACTATGATTGGAAATTTTTTGTGTTCCTGGTTAGAAAGGATGGTCAAAGTGCCCCACTCCTCATCTGTAAGCAGCCTTCTGACCCCACTGTGTTGTTTTCTTTCCCTCATATGACGAAATTCCTGTGGCTAACAAATTTCCAAACAGCTGAGGCTAACATGGCAAGAGCTTGTCATTCTCTACTGGTTGCAGAAAGATGTGATAGGGCCAGAGAAGGTCTGATACTGCTTGAAAATGAAAAAAAAAAAAGAAATGTGGTGTGCTACAGAGTGTGATCTCCTGTCCTTAACAGAGCGTTCTGCTTTATGACCCATGCTTTTTGTGAAATTGCATCTCTTAGTCACATCTTGAAAAGGTGCAACATGGATCCATCAATGTAACCCAGCAGCTAATATTATACTGGTTATTTTTGTTGGCCTTTCTAGCCAGGCCGGTGGAAGGCCATAGGCTTTGGTGTTTGAGGCATTCTTCAAAAGGGGGTGTGACACCAGATATCCCTCAAGTTTTGTTTGTCTGTTAGACAGATTTGATGCTAAAAGTTGGTGCCTAATTTTAGTAAATCAGCCTAGAAGCTTTTTGATTTCCAATAAATAATTGAAACTTGATGCAGTTCATACACCTTAATGTTGAAATTTGATATTTAACTAAAATCAGTTGAAGAATGTAGAAAATATCAGATTTTGAAGCTGAAGATATTTATTGAAAGGCAATGCTTTCATGAATCTAGGCTTATGGTATGTATTAATTACATCAAAGACAGGCAAATATCTCTGTTTCTTTGTATTAATGTATGTGGATGTTTTATTTATTTTTTTGTTTGAAAAGTTCTAAATATGTATTATTTTAATTATGTTGAGTGTAAATTTGACAATGCTTTGCATTTATTTTTATATTTTTAAAACCTGTTGCTTTTGCAAACCTATGAGCAGGCAGTATGATTTGCAGTACCATTGCATTATTTTGGTTATGTACACAGAGTGTGTCTGAGTTTCCAGACATTTCAGGGACTGCTAAAGTGAAAAAAAAAAAGAAAAAAATCTCCAAACTCAACCCATCTTAAAAGTTTTTACCCCTTTGATATTGTGGAAGAGAAAAACAGACAAGCAAATAACTTCTTTCTTTAAGTTTCTGTTATGCCAGCATGCTCCTACATAAAATCACCAGACATGTTGAGTTCCAGTTTCAGAGTGTATTATGTTGAATCACATGATATGAATTTGCATCTTGTAAAAGTGAGATATGAATAAACTTATAAATATTTGTAATCATGTGTTAACGGATACCCCCAATAACTACTACCAAAGGGACTATTAATAACAAGACATTTTCCCCCTGTTAAAATAGAGATTTTTCTTCTGTATTTAATGCTTTTTCTTCTTAAGCACATTATATGCTTTCTCCTTGCAAGAAATGAATGCAGTATGTCTTACTCTGAAGCCATGCCACTTGCAGATCTCTCTTTGGTTTCTGTGTAAGTTTTACAAAGCA
>NW_009932977.1:0-20453 GCF_000696875.1 Nestor notabilis
AGTTCCTTGAATAAACTTTTTTTCTCAGTTATTTCTTATCTATTCTAACTCAAAGCCATTTTTAGGTTTTTATACTAGTACTTCAGTCCACAGGTTCACAATTCCTTTACTCTTTCACCATTCTTTTGCCATCTTTTCTAGCATTCACACCTTAAAAGTTCACAACTCAGCCAGATTCATCCCAGTCTCCATCTGTATGCATGGATTTATTATTTTTTTTTATGCACCTGAAACATAGAAGTAATACACATGGTAGGTGATAATGCTTCCTAAGTGCATATGAGAATATTAGCCACATAAAGTGGGAATGCTGGAATGTAGACCTTAGCTTCTCTCTCTTTGTTTCCAAATACTTCTAGGTTAAATGCCGTATGCATTTTCAGTAGGTATGGCTACTAAAAGGGAGAGACACCCAGTAGGAGATTCTGAAATAGACTGTGTGAGGTCTTTCATGTATTTTCAGCTATAAAGACCAAAAGACAGTATTAAATAAAGCAAGGATTTGGTAACAGATTTAAAGTTTCTGGTTTTAGAAGTGCAAGGAGAAAACCACAGAAAACCTACAGAAGGTTCAGGAAATCTCAGCTATTCCATCAATTTCTATAACCAGCTTCCCATGCTCAGAGAATAGCAGCACTTTTTGCTGTAACACTCTCTGATAGAATGCCCCAGTAATCTTACACTTTACAGACTGATTTTCAGAGATTAGAGCACTGAGAATTCCAGCATTTGTAAGACTAGGAGCCTGTTCAGATCCTAGGCTCTATTTGTGAGTCTTTGGATCTCCAGTCAATCTTAGCCCATCACATCCTCATCAAGCAGCTGGAACCCAAAATAACAATGTCTATTGCTAACCCACACCAGAGTTGCCTTTTTGCAAATTCTCGCTGCAGATGTACATCTCTTGCTAAAGATTAACTTTTCAGAAGTTACAGCATAAGTATACCCAAACAGCTTTGCACACAAAAAGCTAGACACAGAATTTCTACAAACAACGTTGTGAACAAAAAAACCCAGAGATTACAAAATATTAAAAAATTCTAGGCTGATGCTTCTTCTATATAGCCTTTCCTTGTCAATTCCTGCTCAGGAATGACTGGGGTTCTCTGCCTGCTTTCCAACATCATTCTTTCAAAACGACCTTAGCTCTCCCATTCCTGGGAAGCATGCTCATTTCCCCTACAAATCAAAGCTTACACCTTCCTTCTTCTCTTTCAAAGATCTTTGAAAATTATTTATTATCATTTCTCTTGTTATTAATAATTTTCCACAACTCAAAACACCAGTTTCATTATTAAGAAAAGAAAAAAAAGCCCAAAAAAACCCCCCACCAGAACTACAAACACAGCCTATCAGCTTTTGCTGAGCTGCTGTTATCCAAATTTCTACAACACCGACTCATGATGAAAATATGTAACTGAGATTTTTAGGCCTTTTGTGTATTCGTATACTCATCACTTACTCTTTCTACATTTCATTTCCTCATCTATAACACTGGAGCAATACATTATTGCTCTTATTCTTTGCCTGGTCTCTGTAGACTCAAATCCTGCAATGTGGTGTATTTCTGAAAAGAATTTCAATCTTGGATAAACTATGTCAGTACTATTTTAATATAAATACTGGTGCAAAAATGTAACAAAAAATATTTTAAGCTCTTAATAAGTAAGAAAGCACTGTAAGTTAAATAAGTTCTTGTATAGTTCCTTGTGGACTATAGAAATCCCTGTGGGATCCCAGCCACAAATACTAGAAAAGGAGTTCAAGAAGTCATCTGCAGAAACAGGAAGTTTAGAATTTAAAATAACCCAGGACAAATGAATACCAATATTATTTAAACTAAGGCTTAGAAATAAGGTGGGGTTTTTGTGTGGTATTAACCAAGTCAGATCTTGCCATGAAAAGAAAAACAAACATCGGTCCAAAAAACCCATTAGAATAAATACCTGTGAATTAGTTTTCCATGGAAACTGAAACTGAAAATAAAAGGTGCAAAAGCACAGACTTCTCTAGGGAAATAAACTCATGACAGTGTATTACAATGGATCATTAATAGTTACATGTAATCATTGGTCATGATAATATTGTGGGAACTTGCCACCACAAGCTTGCTGTAAACCAAGGAGCAGCTGGTTAATGGGACCATGAGCTTTATCAAAGTTGGAACTTCAATAAAAAACAAAAAGTGAACTGTAGAACAAGGAGTCAATTACTAGTAAATTTCAGCCACAGAGTAACTGTAAAGTAACTCCAATCATAGACTGGCAAGGATGAGATATAGATATAAAAAAGGTAGTATCATTATAAGAATTGGACCTGCCATGTTAGACCACAGCTGTAATTCAACACCATAAACGTACTGCTTCTGGCAGTGATTTCAAACACTTCTCCAGAGGAAGTCATCATCCCCCAAACTGACAATCACAGATTGCTCTGCCCATAGACATTTTTACTTAGATCCTGATGGTTATACTTTCACCACTGATTAAGATGTGCCTCAAGAACATTTTCAGCACTGGACTTGTTCTTCATCCATATCACTAATAAGAAAGGTAAGAGAACAACAAGAACAGGCTTTGGCCCCATACTTCATTACATGATGTAGGCAGAGGACTGAGGGGACTCAACAGTTTGCTCAGGCCAAACATCATTTCTGTATCATAGGTGCAGCAATCAAGAAAATAGTTCCTGAGTAGATACCTCAGAAGACCTACTGAGCAGGACGCCACCTTAGCAAGGAGTTTGAAGACATCTTCCTACTTATGTCTGGATCACCCAAACACCAATACTACTTGCTAAGTCCCCAGCCCACCCTCTAATGCAATGAAGAAGAATTAAGTACATCATATGCAACATATGTAGAGTGTCTACATTTCTCATCTGTAAGACTCCTTCAAAATTGACCTAGTTAAATAGTATTCAGCACCCAGTTACTAAGATTCAACTTCTTATTCCTTTTCCTTGTGAACAGAGAGCTTCTCAGTAGCCAGGAACTGTTCTGATTAAAACCAATCCCAGTAAAACTGGAACACCAGGATACTCCCCCCATTGTAGAAAAGAGCTTAAGCTCATTCTAAAGAAATATGGAAGCACACCAAAGCAGGCAACCAACAGCAGAGAGAGAAATCTAAAGACATTAGTGTGCATCCAAGGTCAGCACAATCAGCCAGATTTACAGCTAATATAAACCAGCATTAACTTCATTAACTTCTTTGGCTCAGAATCGCTTTCTAGACTTACAGCACACACACTACACGTGACTTCCCCCACCAGATTTTTCACAAGGCCAATCTCAGCCTAACCCACCTCCTTCTCCCACAACCCCTTGGTTGTATCCTGTTACCATCACAGCTGGGCTTCATTATTGCACCCTCTGCAGCCCTGTGAAAGCACGTCCTGCACAAAGCTAAGCACTCCTTTTGCTTCTCTCTTCAAACTAGAGAAGCTTGAAAGCACCACCTAATGGCACAAGTAGCATCCTGAATATTAATGTTTCGAACTGTTTCTGGAGTACCTTAAGGAGATATGGGTTCATATATGTAATTTTAGTGGCCACTTTCCATAGAATGTAAGGTACAAAAACAGGAAATATTTTGTCCCTCATGAAGGACAAGGCACTGCCCTTTACCAAGCCATATTTATACAAAGGCATGTTTTTCTATAATGTATGTCAGAGTTCACCGATACCCTCAATTTCAAAAAATGGCTTAAATATAGAGTTCATAAGTGCAGTGACCACAATTCTGCCTCTGCATTTAGAAGTGAACTGAGTGAACTGGAGATAAGTAAACACGAACATCTCTACTGTTCACAGCATCTGAAAAACACACACAAAAAAGTGCTGCACAAGATATTTAAAGAACTCGACTGTGGGCTGCCTTATATCATTAGTACTTAATAAACAGAAATTGGAACTGGAAGTCGTTTGATTTCTTACTTTATCCAGAGTTTACCACTTGGCTACTGTAACATCCCCAGCTACTTTCAAGAGTACAAACGGAATGAAAAACTGTGATTCCATTCACAACAGTTTGGAGTGGATTTTGGCAGGACACCACATATTGCTGTGGTCAGCCTCTAACTCTGAAGTAAACTGCCTGTTACTTAATACAATCCTAAACCGAAGGAATAAACACCCTTTTGCCTCCGTTCTTGCCAGAAGCAGACAGAACAGGAGTTAGTGGTGCGTGTATGCCTATTTACATCCATTATATTTTAGTATCCAAACATGCAGACAAGTGGCACATTCTAACATCTTACACTGCTCCAGCACCATCCAATATTTTTATCTTTGTAGAAAGAATTATGCAAGATGAACTGATGACATTCTATCACTAACAGTAATAAGAATTCTACCTTTCTGATCTAGAATGTTTCTTTTATGCAAAAATCATCATAATGCTATTTCTGCACATAGAGAAACCAAGACAAGAATAAAAAGATTTACCCACATTTCACAGCAGGTCAGTAGCAGGTCTAGGAACAAAACGTAGTATCCTAGCCCTGTTCCAAAGCTCCGTTCACTTGACTGTATACAAAGCATGTCAGGTAATGACTTTAACCAAAGCAATAGCAGAGCTGCTAGATATCATCTTCCCACCTTCCAAATCATTCTCAGATGAAAACAGAAATATTGGCAATGCCATTCTTTCATTCCAACGCTTTGATCTGACTTTATTAAGAAAAATCAATTTCCCCAGTGAAAGTGAATATGCTTAAAGTACGTCTCCAGCACTGCACAGGAACTTGAGTTCCCTACATGCATTAGAGGTTGGAAGTATGAAATGTAAATAAAAATGTCAAGAGAATACAAGACACAAAAGAGAATGTTTTCTTTTTCTTTAACACCATCATCACGTTAAGAGTGAGGGCATTGAAGCAATTTTATCATACACAGGAACCTTAATCCATGTAGAATTTACAGCTCCCAGCAGGCTATAAACTTTAAATACTGCATGCATGACAACCAAGTATTCAGATGTCACATGGCTGCCACAGACACAAAGAAACAGTGCTATTCCCCTTAAAAAGTACTCAAATATGGATCAAAACATGGATATATCTGTACAATCTTTTATGCCAGTTATTCTTAACTGTTGAGATAACTCGTGTTGTATCTAGCTAGGATTGTTCGGTTTTTTCCTCTCTCTGTTTTAATTCTTATAAATCTCTCATTCTGATCCCTATTTTAATTTTCATTTGATTCTGCTACAACTTGTCTCTGACCAGTGGCTACCAGATGAAGTTTTTTATAAAGAAAAGATTTTACCTACTTTGAAATAAACGGGTACTGAAGCTGTGCCATAGAAACTAGACAAAAACTGCATCTGTAAACCATTATTGCTATTACCTACACCACATCTTCTCTATACAGCTTTACATGACTTGCAATCTTGTTTGTTTGATTTTGTTGGGGTTTTTTTTATAGTCAAGCCATGGGTTTCCCATATGAAGATCTGTTTTACGGAAGAATCACTACTCTTTGGAACATCGAGGTTTTCACTAAGACCAGATCCAAGGCAGTCTAAAGTTTAACTAGGGCTTTGGAGTTTACAGTGAAAGATATTTCTATGTGACTCAGCCTTACTAACTGTATATTAGTTGCATATTTCCTTTTTTTTAATATTTTTTCTTATTCTGATTGCACAGAGAAGATATTAATACTAGCCAAATGAATAGAGAATCAACTTGAGCCGTAGATCATCATGGACAATCAACAGTGAAGGAAAGAAATCATTCCATTTGTTGCAGATTATAACATTTTTACAGTGTGTTTTAACTTTTCTATACAATTGCCCGTTATGCTGGGCATATGCACTAAACTACAACAATATTTAGCATACTGAGGACTGTTTACATATCTTGTGCTTAGAAGTGCTTGCTGTGTTTATGTTTAAACCAGATATCACACATGGTTTACCCCTCCACAAATTGTAAATCCCCACTTATTTTTACTGTCTTAACAAGACTCCTTTGAAATTATCATGCATTTCATTTAAAGGATTTTTTCAATTTTCCCATGTTAAAAGGAATCTCCTGGGAAGGAAAAAAAGCCACTTTCAAAAACAAAGAAGTTCCATTAATAGAAAAATATTTTAAAATGGTAAAAATTGAGTAGATTCCAACTTTACTATTTTCTGTCTAGAAACTGAGGTTTGGGTGGGGTTTTTTTCTGGATTTTAATTCTTTTAATTAATATAAATTTGGCTAGCGGGAGAAGTTTTTTTGCTTGGGTTTTGTAGCTTGCATTGTAACTGAAGAATGAGGTGCCATTGAATATTATAGCCTTTTTTCATTTCAGCTTTACTGGTTCAACTGAAGGTATGATTTATCAGGTGACTTAGCAGGTAGAGGACTGGAAATTGGAAAATCCATGCTCTACTTTTGTTTCTGGCAGCATCTGTTGCTCCCTCTCAGTTGCTCTAAAATTCACTGGCATTACACAAGGAACAATATACTAAGTTTTCTCCATTCAAACTTCACAACAAAACACAAATATACAAAGGGGAAAAAATTATTCAATGCATAGCAAGTCAAATTATTACAAGTCCTCAGCTCCAGTCACAGGGTATATTAGATTTCTATACATGACATTTGCCAGTCAGGCATACTAAAAAAAATTCAGCATAATTAGATGGAGACCAGGATTGCTATTTAAATAAAACTAGGCTAAACAATACAATAGCAAACATAAAACTGTTAGGAAAGTGAAAAAATACACAGATACAGGGTTGAAAACATAAAATTCCCAAAGCTATGCTGAATTTACCAGAAGCGTATTTCTGTCATTCTGAATTGCTCTTGCTTGGAGAATGACCAAGGAGAGACCTGTAAGGCCTCCATGCCTACTTCTTGTTTGCTGAGCTCAAAGAACTTTTCCAAAGTAAGAAAATTATAACCAGGTTTTGTTTACAGATAGGGCAGCCAAAGGGCAAAAAATGAATATTCATGTAACAAGACTCTAGAAGTACTAGGTATTAGTTCTATCAGCCCACTAAAATTCTCAGTTAAACCATTCACAAAAAGTCAGTGCATTACAGCAGCAAAGAGGCACTTGTTCCTTTTGCTTGCCCTTCCATGCTTACTGCACCTATGCCCTAAGTGTATTTCTTCATAGCAATTTCACTTACAAGAAACATGAACTGAAAACCAGAAAGTGAGAAGGATGCCATAATGAAGACAGCAGGCCAGAAAGGATGTCAAGGCTGACATGAAGAGTTTAGTAGCCAAAGATGAGGGAAAAAAAATCCTCTTCTGAGCAATCTTCCAAGGAAGCAATTCCTACATGATTATGGCAGCACCTCATACTAACTTTAGAACACACTGCCCAGCTTTAACCAAATTTGACAGAGGAGTGTAGGTCTCAGACAAGAATGTTCTACAGCAAACGCCCAGAGGCACTTTGCAGTGCCACGCTGCCCCCTAAAGCCATTTATTTCATGTGCAGAAGCCAAGAGTCAAGGCTTTCCACAGACTAGAAAGCAGTCAAGAGAAGCAGCAACCTTGAAAGACCACTGGCAGGTCAGTCTTCATATTCTCAGCTCTGGTGTATCCTCCTGTCCATAGGTAGGAGAAATGTGGTACCATATATGATAATGCAGGGAAGCCAAGCTTCATCAGTTTTATTACTCAGAAACTACTTACACGCAGAAGGGAATCCACAAAGGAGAAATAACAGATATTGTAGACTTTTTTTATTGTTCATATTGATAAAAGGCAGGATGACTGGTGGTAAACATAATTTCTTTTCCCTTAAAATATTTACTCAATTCATGCAAGCCTCTTACAACCTTGAAAATGGGTATCACATTACAAAGTGTCCCAAGACTAACTTCATGAAATTGAGAGCAGAAAAACCACCAGATATATACAGACAGCTCAGTGTCTACATGGGCATACCCGCCTGCAACGCTTCATATTTCCACGTTGCCAGGAACCAGCAAGACTGTTGGCAAGGATGATATTTTTTCCATATTGCATTTTTTCCCCTCATTAATTGATGCTTATCATTTCACTCCAACCTTTATAGGGCAAAGATTGGCAAAGTATACGTCAAGCTCTGTGGAGCTGAATGGGAGGTTGTATATTCTCTGAAAGAAGCAGAAATTAAGACATCCCCTCTTAAATAAAAAAAAAATACTCCCAGTAATCAGCTTAAAATAAATTTGCATATTTGCTAAATGATAGAAGAAAGTATTGTCATAGATATAATATTCTCCTGTTTTATTTTACTCCTAAAATAACCAGCATGTGCTTGCCCTTACTAGTAAAAAAAGTTATGTTTTTCAGCATAAGAACCAAAGTTTCACTGAATTTCACAAAAACTGCTAAAAAAATAACAGTTCTGGAACAGTAAAGCATTCTGACCGAATTCAAGTAAGGAACCAAGTTATTAACTCTTCACATTCCTCCAGTTTTTTATGTAACCAAGGGAGCCTTTCCATGACTTCAAAGGAAGCCAGATTTAACTCACAGAGCTCAGGTGGAGCTTGGGACTAAAATGCCCTGATACACAGACCAGTCTTTTGTGTTTATACCAAACACACTCCATAGAAACCACTCAGTGACGGCAAATTGTAACATTAACTAAAGCTGGACAGACACACGCACACAAAATAAACTCAAATTAAAATAAAACCACATTTTCATAGAAACTGAATCATTAATTTGGTTCTAGCTTGGTAATTTCATCAACAATATTTTTTTTAATATCATATGTCAAAACACCTCATTAGCTTATTGCCCAACATTTCACTGCATTAAGAAACTGATTTGGTTTTGTTCAGGATGCCTTAGAAGATAGCAATACCTTCACATGTACTATATCAGCTGTTATCATGCAGGTGAGAGAGGATATGTACCTCAATCTTATTTTGAGCTCTAGCTTCAAGTTAGGTCTATCATCCCATGGTTCAAGACTGTCCCAGGATAGGTAGGCATGTCCTTTTCCATGAAAACACATCATCTAAATGACATCAAATCTGTAGAAATTGCTGGGGGGGGGGGTATCTGAAAAATACCACTCATCACACAAAGACACGTTAACATTCTTAAAAAGAAATACTGCCTACACTTATTCAGAGAATGTAGCTCACCAAGAATGCCTTTTCTAAATAACTAAGAGATCTCTCGTGCCAAGAAGGAAAACACATTATTTCAAAGTTGTCCAGGTCAATGGAATACAGTTTAGGGAAGATGTCAACAATGTAGGAAGAATGAAATTTTCCATCCCCTTTACATACTTCAGCATGTTAATTATGTTGAGCTAAATTTGCAATGCAAAAATCTTGTTAAGTATTCTTTGAGCTGTTTGTACTGCTTGTCTTTCTAAATTCTTCTTTTATTCTTTTCTTTTATGTCCGTCCCTCAAAGTGTTCCAACTCCACTATAAAATTAGATGTTGTTTCACAGTCAAAGGATCCTAGTCAAGATAACTTCAAAAACTTAATGAAGAAGCACTTGAAGAGACCTAAGCAATTCAGTGCCAGACTTCCTTCTACTTCCATGTTCAGTGTGGGAGCTGGCTGAACATACCAGGATTACACTCATGTGACACTATGCCACAAGAACTCCTTCTTGAAGATGCTTTTAGGATTATTGTGCAATACTCCCTCAGTTTGTAAATCAGGCTGTTCTTCAGTGGAAGATAGGGTGGGGGGAAATCCATAAAATTACCATGTGCTGACTAATTGTTTGTCTGTTATCTGATGAACTCTTATGACAGTTCCATGGATACCTCTTAGGTTATTTTATACGTATGTTGCTAAAAGCAAAACCTCTACAAACAGATTTAGGTTGGTAATACAAGACAGTAAAGCACAAAGCCTAAGAGAACCAGATGTAAGTTCATCTTTAAAATGTTTCACTTGACTTTATAGATTTTAGAATTTACCACTTGATTTTATTGCACAGCAACAAGGGCTACATGCGAAGGAAGCAGTATTTCATAAAAGGCAGAATATATCCTTTGATATCATTTCCACATTGTTTTTGGTTTAGAATAGTTTAGTAAGAAGGCAGATCACTATATGGAGATACAGATCATGGCAAGAAGCTCTAATGATTCAACACTGAGAAAGTCAAAGACATGTATATTCAAAGGCCTCTCCACACTCAAGCTCTGTTTAAAGCTTTAGTAGCAACTACATTTGCACATGCAAATATCCCTTAAAAGGTGTCCTAGCCAGTAAATTATGCTGGCTGTACGCTACTGAGTACAGATAACTATACCTTAGAACAGAGTACACCTTGTTGCACTCTGTAACAGCCCAGGGCTGGTATATAACTTTCACATATGTAAACCATTTCACTTTTCAAATAAGAGAACAGCCATGGTTTTCCTTCAGTAACATGGATTTTGGCCAATGTAATGTTTACAGAATCAAGCATTTGAGAAGTTTTCTTAGTGAGTATATTCCCAGAAAGAGGGGAAACTTTAAACCTTGCCTTATGCTGGAGCAGAAGTGAAGGTAAAATACCCAACTGCCTCTCTGCTGCCTGACATTTATTAGGCTGACTTCATAAAACCAGGCCAAAGAACAGACAAAAGTGGTTGGACCCATTTTTTCAACATGTTTGTTAGCAACAGCTTTTCATTATGATTTTTTTTCCGGACAATCTATCAACTAACAAAATTTTTTATCATCATGATCAGCTTGCAGATGTTTGCATAAGAGAAAACCAGTTCATAGATCACAAAACAGAGAACACAAAATTCACAGAGACAAGACCTGGAATCTCTGCCACTCGCACTGCCAACTGAAAGCTGCAATATCCATAGCCTCCCCGCTCTCATCATGAAGTATCAGACATACATTCCTCACCTTCAGGCCAGACACACAAATGCAAGGTGTCAGACATGAGGAATTGGGAAAGGAGGTGATTTTTCTTCTTTTTCTTCCCAGAACAGCATATGCAGAAAGTGACTAAAGCCATACTAGAGCCTCTAATAGAAAAGTTCACTAAAATACATCTTCCTTTAAAAAAAAAAAATAAAATATCAAGCAAACACTATGAAAAAATGTTCTCTCAAAATTCAAGACACAGGTCTGTCTAAAACCTTGCAAGATTTTTCAATTTCAGACAGGGAACCATTAAGGAAAATAGCAGCAGATCAGAGTACACCAAAACACAGCAATTTTGCAACCATCCAGAAAAAGTAACAGGACACAAAAACCCAGCTCTTGGTCTGTACTACAGAATACTCAAGAACAGCCTACAGCTCCAGCTCTGTAATAATTCATTTGGTGCTCACTGTCAACTGGACCAAATTCTCAATCCTACTGAAGTCAGTAGCATAACTCTCAAGACACTGCTCTTCACATACCTCTCTGGCTCCAGTTTAGCTGGGGACGTTTGTTTAAAAAGGTTTGAATGTTTCAAATGTGCCTATTATTATCAATCAGTAGGACATATTTACATTTTTCATAAATACAACATCTCATATTAATCATAAAATGAAAATAGTTTACCCCATATATCCATTCAGGAGCTAAATGGTTTTCCCTGGAAACATCAGCTTTATTGTATTGTGCGGTAGAGAAGAAAGCCTTAAAGTATTAGCTTCTGAATTGAATTTAGACACTTTCTGAAATAAAATCTCATCTCTCTTACTAAATTTGTAATCGATCCAGATACTTTCTTGAAAGTTATTTTTCTCCTGCCCCAGACAGAGATAACAAGTGTCCTGAATCATCCATTCATTTCTTCATTTTTTACACATTTAAACTTAAATCTCGCAACAATTTAGCTCTGATGCCAAGGGGAAATGACCACACAAGTCTGACTGATTGTCAAAGGAAAAACATTGCTTTAACTTTACAGTGTTTTGTCAGAAACAAAGTCTTTCCTTCAGAGGTTTTAATAAAGGTCATAGGTTTCATTTAGAAATAGAAGAAACATTTTTAATTTAAGCTTATGATTAAAGTGACAGTGTTCCACTAATAATGCAAGAAAAAGATCCTATTAGGTTGTCTTCAGTGTACAAATATTAACATCTCTCTTTCGATGAATCAAGTATTATTTCAGGACCCTGACAGTAACCAAGAAAAAAGATCAAAAAGTGCACTTCTGGGGGGTAGTGGTGAGGAGGGAGTATTTTGCTTTACTATACAAGCACAATAAATTAGTTCCTTATCCAAATTAAAATGTCCAGCCACCATGCAGCTCAAATAATATTACTGGAAAGAAGATTAACTATTCTGTGATGCTATTAACACATTGTATGCATAAAACAGTCCTTCGTGCACACACACAAGCTGCAGGGCATTGCCAGCCACAGCATGGATTCCATCCTGCTGTTTCCTGGGAAGGACTGAAATATCCCTGTTAGTATGGACCTTTCGTAAGGTCTGGAAATTGACTGAACTTCTGCACCTTTCAAATAACAAGAAAGATTGCATGCCTAAAGTTTTTCATTCACCCTTTACATCTTGTGTCTAATATGCCACAGTTCTGCACAGTTACGCAGCACAAACACAGTATTTCACTAACTAGTTCCCATACATGGGTAGAAGCTGTATCATGCTTAGGGTACTGTAGGTACAACAAGAAATTCAAAGAATTTTGATTTCTTGCCCTGTTGCTAATAATAAATATGCTCTCTATTAAAAGGAGTCTCACCAGACAACTTACATTATTTTTTTTATGCCACTGGCCCCATGGCTCTAAATCTTTATCTGCATCTCTACTCTCAAACATATTACTGACATTTAATACTTATGGGAAAGGGAAATGCCACGACCTCTTCCATCAGGAAGTTGTTCATCACTGGATTTTATCCAAGGGAAATGTCAGTGAAGATACAGAAAAGTGGTTAACCATTTTTCATAAGTATAAAAGGCATCTCCTGTTAAGGATATGTTTCTGGCTTTTTTTTACTGTGGGAAATACACTAAGAGGCAACATACTAACCTTGTCTTGTTTGTGTGAACTCTTATCTTCAAATATGGACAAAACAGCTCAAAAATTATTGTACCTGACAGCTGAGGGACTGTTCCAATTTGTCCACTTATTTTGAGTATCTCTTGGCTCTCATTCCAGCACTTTCCTTTTGCTATCCAACTTTGATTAATAAGAAGCTGCTCTTTGAGTCATTGGTAATAAAAAATGGACCAAAACATAACCTCCTCCTTTACCATACTCGGAATGAATTAATTTTGCTCAAATTCAAAGCAATCAGCAATTTTATGGGTGTTAAATGAAGTTAAGTTCTTATTTACCAATGGAGCTGTTCACACAAATGAAGACAGATTACACAATAAAAATGTCCAGAGTTATATCCTTAAATAATATCCAGTTACCATCAGGTTTTGCTGATTGGGACCTGTTTTGCAGAATGTTGAACACTGTTGAATTACACTAAATTTTTTAAATTTTTCACTGTTACCCATACAGTGTTTCCAATATTTCAGAATTGAATCATTTAGTAATTCATTAAGTGAATCAGATAAATCAGTCTAGCACAGCATGTAGTAGAATGGACTCCATTCACTGGTATTTATGATGTGTTGCCATTAAAGCAAACAGGCCCTTTCCAATTATATTTATGAGCCCTTTTTTCTTTTTGTAATTTTTTAAATATAAACTGTAGCTATTCATACATACAGTAGCCACCAGATTGTATTAGAAGTGAATGTATGTATACGCGTGAAAGCTGTATACAAGAAGGGTTTTTTATATATGTGTATAAATATATATATGTATACACACACAATGCACCTAAACTTTTGCATTAGCAGCTTTTTTTTTTTTTTCAGCGGATGAGGTATAAATCTTTATTAATTTAAGATTTGGTCTGTTAATATAGCATAAAGCCAGTTGATTGGCTTTTTCAAATATACACAGTTATTTTACTCCTAACGTAAATCATTCATTCTGAGTTACAGTGCAAATCTCCTTTCCCTGCAAATGAAAATATGATTAGACACAGCACCATGCACTACTTTGGAGGCGAGAACAAATGTGTGAAGTGTGAAATAAATGTAGCAGAACATGACTCTCACATTCTTAACAGCTGTTTGGCAGTACAATGTGTATGTGACAGTAATGACAACATACTGCCCTCAGAGGCAATGAGACTTGTATCTAGATGAGAACAGAAGATGCGTCATAGTTCCAGGGAGCCCCAGGACAGACATGTCACTGCACAAGATGCATCGCTTTGGGTTACAGGAAACCAGGGACCAGGCATTCTTACAAGCAACAGTGACTTCTCTGCCCAGGTGGGAAAGCAGTACTTGTTTCATCACTGCCAGAGTGGCACAGTTAATGGTTAGAGCTGATGTAATAAGGTATTGTTCCTTGCTGTTGTTAAGTACTGAAATGTAGGTCTAAGGCCCTACTCTGGTCTCTCTTAGAGCAACACTATATATAATTCTATTTCACTGAATAAATAAATTAAAAAATAGAGCTTTTTTCTTTTATAAACTAGAAGCTGCTGTCATTTGCTGACAAAGGAGTAAGGCAGTGCAACAAAGCTGAGATTACCGCATCGCAGAAACCACTGAGAGCTTGTAGTGGAGCATGAGAACAAGACCACCATATAAAATCTACTGCCAGAAAGCCCAAAAGACACATCCAACATAGAAGCAGAGCAAGTATCAAGAAAGTTTTTCATGGTTTCTATTATTTCCTCTCTTTGGTGATCTCTTTCTCAAACAATCCAGGCCACGAAAATTTACAAATGCTATAAGGACTTACTCACCCACAGAAGTAACCAAGCTCACTTGGGAGGAACCATGCCCTCCTCCAAGCAAACTTTGCATTTATTCCTGTTGTGTGGGAAGCAACACCCCAGGTGACAGGACAGGCGTAGCTGCCCAGTTTGTTGCACAAGGAGGACACACCCTGATACACAACAGGGGATGTGCTGCATTGCTCAGCTCAGGTATAAGACTTCAAACAGATCTTCTCTCAGCATGCAGCATCACTGGGACTACCCAGTGAAGGAGCAGTGTCTCTTCTTCAAGTACTAGCAAGCCCCTTCTCTTGTGACGAGAGAAATGACGCACAAGGTACCAAGGATGGAGTGCAAGATGCAAAGGCTCACCACAATGCATCTGATTCACATTGCCTAACAAAATCATAGGGGAGCTACGTGACTCTTCAAGTAGAGAGGTGCAAATCAACTGCTCTCTATCATCACCTATTCTTTCATTTAAAATACTATATAGCTTGAAGGAAAGCATCATAATAACTGGTTTGAGGTTAGAAACAGAAAATGCAGTTTGTCCTGAGTAACTTAAGGGAGGGTATTTATCAGCTCACAAGGTATTACTTTATAGCAAGCACAGGAAACAAAAAACAGATGCAGACTGATGTATGTTTACCACCAGATAAACAATCTTGAAGTTTCTGAAGGGACAGTATTCCCATTAGATTGTTATGAGCCATACATACATGCTGAATTTTCTGCAAAGTCAGTATTTTATCACACACAGACCAGTCCCATAGTCTTCATTTATATCAACAACCAATTAAAACCAGTATTATTCTAACAGTAGAAGTATAATGCACTCTTCAATAGAAACAGAACCTGTGTAAAATATGCAGAAAAAAAACATAATTTAACTAGGCAATGCTAAATGGCAAAAAAAAAGTAATTTTTATTTTTCTTAAAGCTGTGCTCCCTTCCCTTGCTACTTTCCAAGAACTGTTTTCAGGACACAACACAGTGGTTATTGACATCTTGTTGGTGTTTTGGTCTGATGGAAGTAAATTTGGGACACCCTAATTCTAGATTGTATTCAGTCATCTCTGACTCTCATGAAAGTCAGAATAGTTGACAAGAATCATGCTTTTAAAATTCGGACATCCTATTCTCTAGCTAGGCATTTTCTGCTTTATTTTTCAACAGCAATTTTTCCAACAGCAGAGAAAAATAGTAATAGTCTGCCAGTCAGCCATAGTATTTCAGGGGGATTAAATTGGTTCTTAAGAAAGGAACATACGTTAGTGACAACAGAAGTGTGTTCTTTCCAGTACACGTTCTTGAGGGCATTCATGGGAAGGATGGATTCAGAGAATGCTGAAAGGCTAATAATTTTATGAGGTTTTGGGGTTTTTTTGTTTTTTTTTGGAGAGGGGGGTGTTTTGTTTTTTGGGAGGTCTGGGATTTTTTTAAAGCAGATATAATATTATAAACAATTCGCCCAGAATACAACCTGATTCATTTTGGAGCCAAGTGCCATATTTTAACCACGCATAAAGCTAATATCTAGTATAATTAGTATTTATCAACACTACTTATACATGCATTAAGTGTCATATTCAGACCATTTATACTTCAGGGCAACCATCCTTCAGTCAATGCAACAAAATGTGCATAAGCTAATAAAAACAACCAAGAGATTATCTAAGCACACAGGATGTGGCAAGCCTCAGTCAGGCAGGCACTTGCTATTCTGCTGGAAACTAACATAATACATTGTGATTTTTTGAAAGCTAATTCTTAAAAACAAGCATGGCCAAAGGAAAGCAAGTGTTTTTCAGATCAGGATCTTCTTCATACAGAATAGTAAACACCATACAGTGCTTGCCTAGAGATAGAACAGTATTTCACCATGCAAAAGAAATATTAGAAACCAGACAGAAAAACAGCACCAATGCATCAGAAGAGGAAGAATGCAATGTAGATAAATTCTCTTTAAGGTATATTTCTATGATTCCCGGATACATAAAAAAGAGAATCTAATTCCCTGAGTAAAACTAATGAAAAAGCCAAAGCCAAAAAGAGACATCTGAAGTGTGAACAGAGGTCTGCTTCCATCTATGCTACACAGCTCTGCCAGAAACCAAGCCTGAGTACTTTCCTGAGGCTACCTCAATGGTAAGCTGAATGGCAAATTCCACCTTGAGCTCCAAAGCTGGTAAGGCTGTCTAGGCCATGTTACCTCAGGCAAAGCCCAGCCTCACAATAATTACGTTTTGCTTTATTTGTTTACTTTTAAACCAGACAAGTTAAAGGTACCCTGGCAGGTGTGTGTCCAGGGTGGGACTGCATTGCTACTGATCGAGGAAGAACATGGTCAAGTGTGAAGATATGTTAATGAGACAAGCTAGGACAGATAACTAACCAAAGGAGTCACCCAACACAGACTGCAGCTGGAGAGCAGGAGGGAGCTTAAATGAAACACTGAAAGCAACTGCAAGGAGGAAGAACTCAGATGACCTGGAGCAGAGGCTTCAAAGTTTACAATGCAACACATAGCTGTTTGCTAACCAATGTACTGGGCCCTGTATTTTAAAAACACTTTTGCCTTTAATTCACAGCAAAATTTTTATCAAAAAAAGATAAACTATCAGGCAAGAATGATTAATCACAGCAGGTACAAAAAGGACAGGATTAAACAAATATGTATGTATGTATATAAAGTTAACACCTATGCATGGTAGACTAACATATTAACACAAAATAACTATCATAAATTGACAAGGTGTTCTCTGTTCGAGGCAGCTGGTGCTGCCACTGACCACCCTGGCAAGCACATCTCTGATGCTGATGTCCTTGCATACATTAACAGTGTAAAAAACCACAGTAGAAGAATAATGCAAAGTATGTTTGACAGATCAGTTGTGAACAAGAGGAATCTGCTGCTTATTATGCAACAAACACCATAACTAAAACCAGATATGTGTGTGTCCTTTACCCATTTTAATTAGCCAACTGAGAAATATGCAGAAGGTCAGAAACAAGGAAGGCACTGATGAGGAATTTTCTTATCCCTTACTGTAAAATAAATAGATGTGCATGTTGTCACATTTGAGAATTTTTTCACAGACAAAAAAAGACATGGCAAGACTGCACTTTAACCTGCCTCACAAACATTTCTTCAAAGCTTTAAGTAAAACAGATGAGCATTTTGTTGATACTGAGCTAGGATATTAAATTCACTTTTACCAAACTACCAACAATTAACTGATCACAAGGCAACTTGGACAAGATTTTCATTAAACACCCCACATTTGCAAGACTTCAGATTTTACCAAAAGAAAAATCACTTATTGATTTTGTGCTTTCACCACTCCAATAAATTAAATAGAAAACCATCCTCATCTCTCTCTGTTCTGCATGATACCATGTTTTGCTTACTTAATTTCACACATACGACAAGTGACAAGAATTGCCAGACCTTGCACTTCATTTTGTTCACAGGTCATTTACGTACAGATTTTGGAAGCAATGGTCATATGAGCATCTGAAGTTCTGTTTTCAGTTTTTACAGTCCTCATAGATGAGCAACATTAGATAAAAAGCTGCTCAGCCAAAGTCAAATGTGCCAGCAACAGAGAAAGAACTTGAAGGTGTTAGGCAAAAGATATTTTGTATCATTGAAAGGGTCTTTTTGCATTATCTTATCTGAAGCTTTGATTTTGGGAGGAACAGTCAAAGCCCGTAACTTCAGTCCTTTATTTTTCATCTAAAGTCATTAATAGAATACAGACTTCACACTAAGCAATGAAAAATAAGCTTTAACTAAGATTTCAACAGCATTTCTCTATTTAGCAATGTGAGAAAAGAGCATCATTTCTCTATTAGCCAGATGAAGGCCCCAAGGGTTGATGGTCTTCCAGATGGCTGCTTCACTTATACATCATTCATTTTATATGGATTTAGAATTTTGCTGGTCTAGGTAAAGGAAACTAGGATCTTCTAGTAACATTGCACCATGTAACAATGCTTGGAAATAAAATGAAAAGGACAATAAACAAAACCAAGGGTAAAATGTACGTGATCCCATCTATATACTCAGCTATACAGATGTTAGTCTAAATTTCATGATGTATAAATGTGTAAGAGAAAGTACATATTCAGAGAAAAAGAGAACCCAAGTTCTAGCCACTCTCAGATGAAGACTGATTAAGGATAGCACCTCATCTTCACAGATGAGCCAAACTGAATTACAAAAAAATAAAAAAATCACAATGCTGATATCATCATCAATAGAAAAGCATACAAACAATGAACCATTCTCTGGTAGAAACTGCATTTAAGAAGTATATGTATGTGCTCACCATAATCTCCTTCAAATCTATTTTTATAAATGGCTACAACATTATCCTCTATTTTATTTCTGCCTCCTTTGTTTTCCTGCTCCCCTGCCAGTGCTAGATGATGTGTTTTTCTCTTACCAGCACTGAGCTGTGTGCACTCCCTAAGGCAGGCCTAATCACAGTGAACCACTGTGCCTTACTAAGGAAGGACAGAGCTCTTTCTCTGCAGCTTTAAAGGGCTTGAGACAACAGGCTGCCATTGAGAGATTTCTGGCTGGAGGTAACAGACTGTGAAGTAGACCTAAAGAGAAATACATAGCACTTAATCAAGAGCAGCATTTCTGCCAGCTGCTTTAATTTCAGTGTTCTCAGCACATCATCAGGTACTACGCGATCTACCTCCATCTGCGATATCCAGACAGCCCAGGTTGCAACATGCCCAATACTGGAGCTGCACTCAGCCACATTTATAACCACCCTAACTGGGTTGTATCACCTCTTCCCATTTAAGCCTCCTCCTCCACTGTTAGTTTTTCACCAGTGGGGCAGGCAGAAGCTAACAGCACTCACAGTACCTCATTAATGACAGGTGGGCTGTCATTCTTTCAAATCCATTTCCAATATTGAATTATTTTGTCATCTGCTTTCCCCATCAATCACAATCACCATGAATGCCTTGAAGCCCTTTTCAAATTGATAACGCCTTTCCAAGACAAACTTTGAAACCTGTGTTAGAGCAAGAGTGCAAAAGTTAGCCCAATGTAACACGCTAGCCCTGATTTGGGGAAAGAAGATAATTATGCAGTTGGAAATACAAACATCTGCTAGCCAACATCATGCAAAATTAATCCAATTCTATATTCCTATGTGTCGTGGTTCAAGCCCAACAGGCAACTTGGAAGCCTTTCCAAGACAAACTTTGAAACCTGTGTTAGAGCAAGAGTGCAAAAGTTAGCCCAATGTAACACGCTAGCCCTGATTTGGGGAAAGAAGATAATTATGCAGTTGGAAATACAAACATCTGCTAGCCAACATCATGCAAAATTAATCCAATTCTATATTCCTATGTGTCGTGGTTCAAGCCCAACAGGCAACTTGGAACCACGCAGCCGCTCGCTCACTCCCCCCCTTTTCCTTCCTCCCCCCCCTCCCGGCGGGGCAGGTTTTGTGAAATATAACTTCCTCTGATGATGTTTTATTAGCAATGCTAAATCTGGTATAGCTTGGTGTACCCTTGAGGAAAAGAGAATCAGTGTATGGATTTTTTTCTAAGTTGTGGGAGAACTTAATTAGGAAGCATAGTAATGACTCCAAACCCCACATAGTTTGTTCCATAAATTACTTTGTTCTGATTTTTCTGGAAGGCTGGAGAGTATGGAACTCTGTCTGGGGATAGGTGAGGAGTCAACAGAGAGCTTATAAATCAGGATCAAAGGAAGAACAGCAGTGGGGGACATTAC
>NW_009932978.1:0-7313 GCF_000696875.1 Nestor notabilis
CCCCGGCGGCCGCCGCCGCGTTCCGTATCGCATACCGAGAACTGCCGTGTCTTCCTCAGCACCGCTCCTCCTCTGCGACAGCCGGTGTCTCCGCAGACACCTCCGTCAGACCCCGAACCCCTTTCCTTTTATCCACCCGCTGTGCCAGGATGACATCGACCTCTGAACGGCGGTGGGGGAAGCGGTGCATTGTGCACTGCTCTGGCAGAAAACCTTTGAGCATACACACACAACGTGTGCCTACCATTATACTTACTACCTTTCGTACATCTTACAGCATTGGTCTTGAACTGTTTTGTATTTACACCACCTGGTATCGTGCTTGTTCAAAGGAAATAAAGCCGGGGCTGGAGGCACAGAATGTGTAAACCTACGCCCAACAGCAGCTGTAGCAAGGAAGTTTTACAAATGCTCTCAGAAATCAGCCAACTGTTCTCAGCAGTAGGAAGCCCTCGCTCCATTACGCTCCTTTTGCTTTAAGACAGAAATTCAGGAAGTCGAGAATACTGGCAGAAGGTAAGTCAGCTCAGTGGCATGATACACACAACCACCTGCTTCATGTTCGATACGCACTCTCTGGTTACCACCCAAGTTTCTTCATGCAGTGTCATTCCAAATTCCTGTATCGCCATGGAGGTGCTCATCATCCTTTGACGAGTTAAGAAGAGTTGTCACTGCAATTGCCAGTTTGTGACTTACATGTTCAACACTGGTATTTTCAGCTGTAATATTTAAAGACATCAGTTATTTCTGCTTTTAAACACACAGACATATTTGTCACAGAATTCACTACATAGTTTTGAAATAAGTCATCTACAGTAAGCTGTGAATTCTGCTTTTGATTATATAGGTCTAATTTACCTCATTAAATAATTTACCAAACAGGCAGAAATACTCTGCAAGTTACATAGTTAATAGTTGAAACATGCAGACAAAATGTTTACAAAAATTCTAATATGATGAGTTTTCCACAGAAAAGAAAGAAGAAATAAAACAGAGAAGAAAGTTTCTCAAAACAAAAAGAAAAAAAAATGAAGTATGTCACTAATTTTAAGCTAATTAGCTCAAAGGTCCATTGTTTTCTTGAGGTGCCAGTTCTGAACATAAAAGGTGTAAATATACAGGGAAATTAAATTGTCCTTTGACAAATAGTCCATGTAATAACAGGTATGATAGACTGGAAGGAATGGGAGAGGGGGACAAAAAATACCACAAAACCAAACCAAACCAAACCAACAACAAAACAAAACAAAACCAACAACAACAAAACTAAACCCCAACTTGACTGGAATTAATCCAGATAAGCCTTGCTCCCAGCACCAGTCTTTCCTTTCAAAAACTGCTTGTGATGTGGTACTTACCTAACAGAAATCAGAAGGAGAAAGGTGACTAAAAAGGGATAAAAGCAATTCAAACAGATACAGAGAACATTTCAAGTCTTCTTGAAGAAGTTAGGCCTTGTGGTTGACTATGTAGAAAGCAGAGTTACTTAGAAGATGCTTATGTGCTATGCATGCTGGAACATGGATTTCCTTTTTCTTTAGCACCTTAAGTACTGGAGGCAAACGTCAATTACAACCGCAGCGAAAATTTTTCCATAAAGCTAAAATTTCAAGTCATCAGTAGATTTTTCTGGGGGGCAAAATAAGTCCTCTTGCACCAGAATCAAGACCTAAATACTCACTCAAAGTTTTGTCTACTGAATCTTACCTCCATACGTGACAGATTATGTAATCATTGCTGTATGCAAACCCAACACTTACGTATTCACACTCTGAACAGACAATAATGAAAAAGAACAATACCAAAAAACTCACCCAAATTTCCTTTGTATGGAATACCATGCTGACTTAGTAAGTCTTTCAGGGTTTTTATTTCTTCAGAAAGTTGCTTGTATTCCTAAGAAAGAAAATACATTTTAAATGGCTCTCCCACTCTCCAAATGCATACATAAAATGGGAATTTATAAAAAATAATGGGTCTGTTCACAGCTGTTACTTAAAAGATCACAAAAATAAACTGCTTATTCCAAGAACAAGATACAAAATTCTCATTTTATTTCTGTGTTGCCAAAACAGGAGCCAGCTTTTTCCAATCCTGAGAATAAAAATTAGTAGTACTCTCTGTGACCATTTTGGATCTACCCTCGAACTAGCATTTTATCATAACACAAAATTGCATTCATGAGTTTGCTACAGGACCAGCCTTATTTTATTTTATATCATACTGCTAAAGTCTGGAAATTCACCACCTCCTCAACTCCTGACCTAGTAACTTCATGTTCTCACTTTCAGCAGTTTCTCTTAACTTACAGAGAATATCAATTCTGTTGCAGAAAGACTGTTCACACACCTGAAAGTAATTCAGAAACGGACACAGTATAGATCATTCTGCCTTTTGTTTTTTGCTTCTGCCAATGCATTCTGACACAAGTCTGGGTAACTATCCAGAGAGAAACGCCAATATTCCCAAGGCTGGTTACACATTCATTTTCACTAGTAATTCTCTCTTATTTCCAAACTCTTATTCCCCACAAAGAGTACTTGCAAGGTGTTCATAACCCAAGCACCTACACCAATTCCTACATACCCACGCTCTGTATTTCTATTGGGCATTCAGTTGTGCTGGTTTATTTTGACTTAAGACCTAGAATAAAGATATCAAATCACTCTGTATGCAGCCTGTTACACGATAAAACTAGAAAAGAAAATCCCATTAATGGATTTCAGCTGAATCCAAAGCATATTTACTTAACACTGTCAGTGATACCCACTAAAAAGGTGGCAACTTAATTCCACATTGTAAAGATTACACTCTGTACCTTACTGCATTTCTCCACTGTTTCAAATTCAAAACTTATTTTCTTATTCTGTTTCTCAACTTCCTTTTCTTCTGTTGCTTTCAGAAGTCCTGCTTCCTCAAAAATGTCTTTCAGGATTTTTTTGTAACCCTACAAAAAATGTTTCACAAAGACAATAGATCAATACACATGACTATCTCTGCTTGTAACTTGCACCAGCCACTCCAATTCCTCAAGCTTCACTGCAGAAAACATTATTATTACCAGTTGATATAGCAGTTACAGAACTCAAAAACAACTATTTGCCAACCGCAGAATAAATGCATCCAGTCCAAAAGGAGAAACTTTGCAAATGCCAAGGTTGGATATTTGACAGAAATTGCTCTTTACCAAACAGAGTTGGAAGACATTAACAAACCTGGACAGTTATTAGTTCATCATACAGAAGCTGCTCTGCTTCATCCCACTTCTTTTGTAGTGCTTCAGTCAGAGTTGGATAAACTGAAAAAAATGGAAGTCAAACCATGTAAAAATCAACAGCTCTGTCCTGCATTAGTTAAATGCTCCTCTAGCAGCACACAAGTGTATTTGTTTTAAGAACTCAGTGTTTCTGTACAGTACACAGCCTCTACTGCTTTCAAGAGTTGGGGTTAAACTTAAATTCTGCTTCACGTTTTTAAAGTTTCTGGAGAATGCCACCAACCAAAATTTTTTCTCATATTTCCAGCTAGAAGGCCTCCTATTTCTTTGTTGAATGTAATTCTAACTAAGCTGTCCCTTTTTGTAATGTAAATAAATGAACAGATACTACAGGGATGATTCCTACTGCCAGTACAGGAAAAAAAAAAAAAGGGAAAAAAACCCCCACCCCAAGCTAAAACCCATCTCTCACTGGGTCTGTGCTAGCAATGGCATTTTATCTGAGAAATACCTATAGGTTATAATGATCAGGATTTAAAATACGCTTCGTATTATATGTTACATTTAATACTCATTTATAGCAATCTACAGACTCAACCTAAAAATTTACACTCCGAGGTTGGTGTAATATCCCAGCTGCTCCACACACAAATGGTTTTCTAAGTCTTACCTAAAAGAGAGTGGGGATGGCACACAAGAGGAGTCTCAAATGTCAGAGAGTAAACGCAAGTACTTGGCTCAGACACATAAGCCAATTTATTGCTCTTTCCACAAACAAGATGAACCTAAACATCAGTAAAAACGAAAATGAGCAAAACACCTCCGCAAGAAACAGGACCAGCACTGATGATCAATTTGCCGTCTTCCAATGCTAGCAGATGCATTTCTGTACACACTGTCATGTCAAAGGTTCCAGTGCTGTCAGCCACAGAAAAAGAATAATAGGAAGCACATCTTCAAATTACTTTATCAAATGTGAAAATTGGTTCTTCTAATGGGAAATGATCCCCCCACCTATCATTGTTCCTTGGACTCCCAAGCACCATATTTCCAGCAAGAACAAGAGTAAAAAGGAGGGTAAATAGGATACCCCTTAGAAACTCACCTGACAGAAGCACAATTCACATAACAAATTTAGTTCTGACCAATGTGCTAAATACAGAGAACAATATACAACTAGCCTATAGAAAGTTTTCATCTTGAAACTTGCAGTATCAGTATTTTCTGTCTGTTCAAAACTAAGTGCCAGTGAAAGATTTGAATCACAATATCAAAGGCCATACAAGAATATTAACTCTTTCTGCAGCCCCTATGGAAGATAAAGATGTTAACAAGGCACCTCCGTTACAGTAAAAAATATTTTTGCCTTGGACGAGATAGTTTGTTCCTTATCCCATCTTCAGATCAGTTATTATTCCAACTAAATAACCCTCTCTCCTAAGTATTGTATTGTCACCCATCATTTTAATAGCTAAGCATTTCCTACATGAAGAGCAGCCTATTGTGAACTATACTTAAACTCCTGTCATGGTTTAAGCCCAGCCGGCAACTCGGAACCACGCAGCTGCTCGCTCGCTCCCTGCCTTCTTCCTCCCCCTGCTCCTGGAGGGATGGGGAGGAGAATCAGAGGAATGTAACTCCCACAGGTTGAGATAACAGCACTCCAGTAACTAAGGTATAATACAAACCACTGCTGCTACCAATAATAATGATAAGAGGAATAACAAGGGGAGAGGACACAAACCGCTCACCACCTGCCGACCGATACCCAGCCCGACACAGGCAGCGATCTGGGCCTTCCAGGTAACTCCCCCCAGTTTCTATCCTGGGCATGACGTGCTGTGGTATGGAATAGCCCTTTGGCCAGTTTGGGTCAGGTGTCCTGTCTCTGCTTCCTCCCGGCTTGCCCTCCTCCCTGGCAGAGCATGAGACTGAGAAAGTCCTTGCTCAGAGTAAACATTACTGAGCAACAACTAAAACCATCGGTGTTATCAGCGTTGTTCCCAGGCTGAAAGTCAAAAACACAGCACTGCACCAGCTGCTAAGAAGGAGAAAAATGACTGCTGTAGCTGAACCCAGGACAACTCCTCTTCATAAGAGCCAGGGAATGTGAGGTTTAATTCATTGTATCTGTAAAACTGTGTAACACACTAAAATGGGAGGTGAAAAAAAAGAAAAACATTAATGAATAAAAGGATAAAGGACACACACAAATGATGTGCCATGCATTGGCCAAGTCTCAGACACCATTCCTTCCCATTGTAGCTGAATTGTTACTCGGCACAGAGACTCTTTGAATGTGAAACATTTTAACAACGCCACAAAATAAAAATTTTTAATTTTCTTTAAAATGTACTTCAAAATGTACCAGAATCTGTTTCTCTTGACTTTATTCCTTTGCCACTCCCATGTATTTGATTCCTTCCTTAACCCTGCAATGCCCTCTGCTGTTGTTTTTAAACCTTAGCTACCTTCTCAGCATGCTGCTAATTGCCTAATGCTTTTCCCTCCTTTTCCCTGAATGTTCTTAGGCTGGCACGCTGAATTCAACAAATACCTTTTTCTTTATTTTTCCTTACACAAATTACAAAGCACTGTATGTTTCTATAGTAATGATACCAGAATATTCCACTTTATCGAGGAAAAAAAAGAGTTAAAAGTGTGCCTTATCCAGATTTTAGCTTCCCTCCTCCATCCATTCACCTTGCCCCTACAGGAATTCATCTTTATGTTACATGTAATCTTAAATGATGACTTCTTCAAGGTAGGAATGTTTCAGTCTGCAGTGTCACGTGTGTAGAGAACCATACTGTCTGAATTAGTGTAGTCTAGATTATTCTACCTTTGTCTGTCTGCTCTTAGTTTCACATGAGTCTCCTTCCCTCATCCACATTCCAACAAATGTGTTGTTGTCAATTTCCCATTCATGCCAGATTCTGAAAAAACACAACATTATTTTATTTTAAGTTACTGGAAAGAAAAAAGTGAACACTCAGGAAAAAAAAAAACAAACCAGGAATACCCTACTCCCTGGTGAACTTAACTGTATATACTTAGTTTTTGTTGTCCTAGTATTTCCATATCTTAACAGCCAGGACCTTATAAACAGTATAAACACTGTAGTTTGTTATCCAGGCTGCTACACAGGGCACATCAACATTACTTTGAGAGCAGTTTTGGATCAGCTTTCAGTTTGCAAACCATTTGCACTTATAAATTCATGTTGAAATCCAATAGGTTGATACAACTATAGATCAACCCCACAACAAATTCCATTATGCCGAGTACTGTGAGCAACCCACATTGTTTCAGGGGTTTTAGTGTTGGTGAGAGCACCTAAAAAGACTAGTCTCTACTTCTGCTAGTCCTAAAGCAAATGATACCCTCAGCACACTGATGTACCCTTTTCCTCTCATGCCATATGGGGCAAGGGGTGGGGGGGGAGAATAATTATATACAAAATATTTAGATAGGCACCAATTTTAAAGCAGTGCTCTGGTTTAGAATGAAATTTATTTTAGGTCTTGTGATTTGGGTACTGTGGGGTCTTTGAATACTTTGGAATACTTTTTGGGGTCTACATTGAGTCTTTGTTACCTTTTATTAAATACATTTAACAGGACCACTAGGCAGAAAGCACTCACTTCATTTTGTAAGGTTATTTAAACTCAAAGCAAAAATTGTTAACAGACATGAAATCTTTGTTAATACAAGCTGTAGTTATACATTACTAAATTTCTCACATGAACATATCACTTGTGCAGTTGGCACTGGTTATTAATCAGCCTCCAGCTACAGCAGGAGGCTAGTATTCATCAACAGAAACACCTGAATGTTTCAAGACGAGGTATTTTTATGCATAAGGCCTCAGGAACTACATGACCCAAGATGACCAATAAAAGAATCTCAATTTTAAAACTGCTTCCTTTAACAATCTATAAAATGGCCTACTAACAACATAGGTAAAACTTAAAGGTATAAAAGTCTCACCCTAAAATCCCACTATAGGCATTCCATCGAAAAGTCTGCTCATGCTGAGTGACATTATGGAAAGGACAAAACTCATACTTGTACCTTGGGGGGGGGGGGGGGG
>NW_009932978.1:7344-9106 GCF_000696875.1 Nestor notabilis
GTGGGGGTGGGGTAGAAAAGAGAAAAGAAAATAAGAAATGTTTCAGTGTGAAATAAGCAACTATTTCATTCCTAATAAATATAAAGAATTCAATATCCAAATCCATTACTCACGTTGATTCCACAAAACTGAAACACTTGCCAGCAAGCCTAAAGAGATGTGCAGGGCCTAAAAACACCATAAAATGACATTAAGGAAGAACAATGTTTTGGTTGAATTTAAGCAAGTTACTGTGGTGACAGAACTGCAAGGAGTATGTGACAAAGTTTTTTGCTGTACATAAGGAAATTTGTATCTTCCATATTCATCACGCTAAGCTCGCACTAGCACTATATTGGTTTGGATAATGATCTTAACATAATGCAAGCCTCTTTCTACGACAGAAATAAGAAACCTGTATACACACAAATATTTTGGGGTCAGATCCATAAAAGGAATTATCAGATCTTGCCAAAATCTAACACTGAAATCACTAGAACTCTTGCTTAGGAGCTGTCTGTCCCCAAAGTCATCCAAACTCCTTGAGTTTATACTAGTAAAGCCCATTTGCTCAGACTGTCAGCAGCACTTCACATTTAAGTTTTACTGAGATCCTTGAACAAGATACTCCTTTTCAGTTTGCCTTCGCAGTCTTAACCAGTTAGTGTTCAACAAGATAAACCTTTTACTGTCAGACAGGTCAGCAGTCACAATTGTACTCTTATAGAATTGACAATTCCAGCCTTGCTGGAATGTCAAAAGGAATCCAAGACAGGTAACTTGTCACACAAAAAATGGCCACAAGTTCTTAACTGTGTGGTACAGGGGTATTTCAGTGTCCCTTTTTTAACATAATTTGCATGGAGTGATTAAATATTTGTGAGGAAAGGAGAAATAAAAAAAACCCAAAAAGCAGCAAATAAAATAAAAGCCCATCCTAAATTCTAATGCCCCACTGCCAGGATTACCAGTGTAATTCTTGCAATGATCTAGAAAAGCAATCCTAGAAACAAAGATCAGACCACCAGAATCATGCTCCCCAAAATGTCCTAACCACTGGGATAAAGGCAGGTTCTCTTTCCCCTGGGATTTTTCTGACTGCATGATCTTGTGTTTCATTCTACAGATTATCATCAGCTTGGCCAATGGGTTTGCCCCTCTACTAGATGCAAACTGTGCCTTAGTGATTAGGATGCTCTCCCCACAGAGGAAGAAACGTCCCTGAGTAACGCATTAACCTCATGCCTCCATTTCCTGGCAGATGCTCTAAAAGAAATTATAGGAACCGTTACCCCAACTGTCTTGTTAAAGAAAAGAACACATAAGGTTTCCACTCTGAAGAAATAATTCTGCAAGACAGGGTTCCATGCCCTAGATTCCAGTTCCATAGACACTCACAATTTTGGTCTACACGCAAGTTCCCACATCCAGAAAAGATACATTTTTAGCATACCGTCTTTTTAACTTTCTTCCTGATATTTTTTGCATCTTCCCATTTAGCATTCTAACTATTGCTAATCCCATTTCTAACTGTATCACTTTACATGTGCAGTGCAGGTAGAATTTATACATTTGAATTGAGTTTATAAAACATGACAGAAGACATTAAGCATAATGAAGCCCAATGTCACCATGCCAAAGGTGAACTGACTGAAGCTGAACAAGGTTTAAGTCTGTGCCTACGGTTAGGAGACACACAAGAGCTACTTTCTTTTGCTTACTCCTTGCATTCAGTTTATTGTATCTACTCTCCTCTATATATGGTCCAGAATTTTTTCCATTC
>NW_009932978.1:9137-9885 GCF_000696875.1 Nestor notabilis
CCTGCTTATTTTTGCAAAAGTGGTGGATTTACACTGCAGCCTCCAGGCTTTGTGTGTGCAATTGTGCCTCTGCAACCTGTCCCAAGACTACTCTTAGGGCTTTTTTAAAAACAATGCTTGAATATTAAGTACTATCAGAGGATGGGATGACTTCTATATGACGATCTAAGGGATGGCAGGGATTGTTTTGAGAGGAAAAAAAGGTTTTAGTAAGGATCAGAAGGATCTGTGACTGGCTAAAAACCCCACAAAATAAAACACATAGGTAGGACTGGTAGGTAGAAAAGCAGTCCGAATAGCACTGGGCCATTGAGAACCAGTGTGATTAACCTAGGTTTTAATCCTTCAGAAGCACAATAAAACATATTTGCTCATGCTTATCTTCCATGGCACTCATAAAAATGACAAGTAAAGTGAGTCTTTGTCTGCATAAAGTCAAGGTAGGCTGCTTTGCAAATGACTGTCACTAGACAAAAAAGGTAGCGCTTGCATATACCTGATACTGCAGACGGGGACGTCTTTGGCTGCAGCCTGTTTGTCTGAGGCAGGAATGGGTTATTCAACCTTTCAAAAGAAGGAAAGTTAAACGTTTGATACCGAGGTGGGCCCCTGGACATGCGTTTGTCCCTCTGCCCGAGTGCCCCAACACCCGCAGCCACGCGTGGCTCCCGGAGGAGCGCCCTGGTCCCGGCCCTTCCCCGGAGAAAGTAACGGGCTGAGGCAGCAGATGACGCCGAGCCCGCCGGAG
>NW_009932979.1:0-8876 GCF_000696875.1 Nestor notabilis
GGCCATCCAGCCAGTTCTTTATCCATTGAGTAATATATTATGATAATGTATCATTAAATCACAGAATCTCTGTCCCAGGATATTGTGGAAGCTAACAGTTAACCTGTGTTCAAAGAATAGCTAGGCAAGGTCATGGAATAACTTATCAAGGAATCTTGATAAATTTACAATGTATGTCTGCTTTCTATCAGTCACCAGAAACTGGGGGCTATACCCAAGGAAGAGAAGAGAGAATGTGTAGCAGTATATGTTTATTCCAAGTCCCTACTGGCTAAACTTAGAGAGATGTTGCATAGAGATCCCTTAGAGAGTCAAGGTTTCTTCTCTGTGGTATGATACTTGTATTTCTGAACCATTTTCTTCTTACAAAAAGAAAAAAAAGATACTGTTGGGCGCTTGAATACGAACTTAACTATCATTTACACTTGTGCATTCACTTCAAGGTGTGTGTACTGTGGATACACAATGTCCTGCTTTGCAGAAGTCCCTCCCATCTAGGTAGTGAGAGCCAGAAGTTAGAACAGAAGTTTTACGGACTTCCCCACTGCAACAAAAAGATAGAAACTTTTTTTCTTCTTAATTTCATACATATATGTTATTTCCTGGAAGAAAATACCAATGTGATTTTTTTCTTTTTCTCCCTCTAGTCTGTCACCCTATCATTTTTCATAACTTTTTTTTATTTACCTTGTATTTGCACACCTCTCTCATGTAGTATTTTTTACATCTTTTCCCCACAGATTTCTATATTCTTGTCTGTCTTCCACTTCAAGCCTTTCTTCTTTGCACTCCATTTCCTTATTTTCACTTCATTGAAGTCACATTAATCATAGTAGAACAATGATAAAGTGGGCTCTCATTTTATTATTCCTTTTATTTTTCCACAGAATGAGTCTGTTTACAAGTATTTTGTAAAGAAGTCCTTGTTCTAGAGAATTTTGACAGGGGAAGTGCATTCTGTATCTTAAACAAATCAGAGATGTAGATTTTTTCCCCTATTTGCCTTTTACTTGGTATAAATTCAAGTGACTTATTAAAATCATTCATTCTAAAAAAAATTGCAGAACTATAACCATGATGCATGTGAGAAATCACTTATCAGAAGTCAGCATTAGTTTCTAATGGCAACTATAATTAACATTTCATAACCCTACTGTGATCGAAGAGAAACAAACAAGAAATGGGAGGTTTGGGGGCTTATGTTAATACTTGTTTGAACTGCATCCAATCTGATTAGGCCATAATCACTCATCCATGTTCAAAGTTTCTTTTCTTCCACATGTACATTGCCAAGTACAACATCAACAGAAGCAAAAACTTTTTTTTCGGTGGTTGTCCAGAGAGAGCAGTTTTTTCTGTTACTGCATCCTAGGTTGCCACCCAGTGGAGAAGACCCTGAATTCTCATTGTTGCAGGCCCCAGAAGAGAAGCCTTGTTACAGCCCTTTATTCTGCAAAGCAATAACTGTGGGTGGCCTTTTGTGAAAATGCTGCTTGTTTTTGTTGTTTTCAGTTGCTTTAATTTAAATTTAAAACGTGAACTAACAATAGCATGGAATTAAGGTAAAGGCTTCTGGGGTTTGCTTCTTTTCTCTAGATATTTTCTGATTTTGACCAGTGTCTTATATGCCTATAGGCATAGGCCTAATACAACAATGCAGCTCCATGCTTAATAATGTACAGAATACATTTATATGGTAGCTGATCACAGCTGTGATTTGCAACGGTGTCTTGGATTCTACAAAAAGATCATATTATTTTCAACTTCTTATAAGTTATGCCATGTGCTGTTAAAATATCTTTTAACACAAATTTAATTTGGCCTTAGCTATGTTTAAACAAGCAGCTCAGAGCTTTGAGGAAAAAAAAGACACAGACCACCCCAAACTAGTTTTCAGTTTGTATTACTGAATTATCTGGCTCATTCTGTACTTACTTCATGTAAGCGTTTGCAATTCCTATACAAAGCTAACGTAGGCAAGTGTTAGCAGCCACCAGCATTTAAGTAACTTCCATATCGGAACCAATTCCTGAGTAGCCATCACTGCCTAGGTCCACCAGCGCAAGGGTATCCAGAGCAGACCAAACACAAATGGAGGAAGATACTGGCTAAATCCTCTTTCCTTTGGAAATCTGTAGTATGCCATTGCCATGACAAAAAACAAGTTACAAAGCACAATCTCAAAGAGAGCTTTCTTTTTTTAGAAAGATGAAAAACAACAGAAACTCAGTCTTCAAATTGTCCATCACATTTTCAGCTGAAAAGACGACTCTTTATCTAGTCTATTACCTCATACTTTCTTCCCTCACCTCCCCACCCCCCCCCAAGCTTTTTCCCAAAAGCCTTTCTTGGGAGAGGAAGAGAGGAGGACAAGGCTGATTCTGCCTATAATGGCTCATGTAGGGTTTCCAGAGACATTCTGCTTCTTTAAAACCCTCTTCACATTAGCATATCTCTGTCTTCTGCTGATGGAACCAAGTTGTAGCAGATACATCAAAACTTCGAGCATATACACCCTATGCCTTAGTACTTTTCTCATTGTTTGCAGTGTGAATAAAAAAAATAATTCGTACTGCTATTTATGCTTTTTAAAGTAAAAGTGTACATTCACTGCTGCAGTTCAGAATTCCAAAGGGAAAAAAAGATAATAGTTTTTCACCTTGTGTGTGAAACTTCTATTGTTACACAGGGTTTAGAAACAGAAAAGCCTGAGTTAGGAAGGAACCTCTGGAATTTCTGGTCCAGTCTTCAAGAAGAAGTCAGGGCCATAGATTAAGTTATTCAGGACTCTGTCAAGCTGAGTAGCATTTTCAGTGACAGTTTCGTCAGTTTTTGGAGCAGTGTTTAAGTGGTCATGTTCCATCTGTTCAAGGGTGTGTGTTTTGGGGTTTATTTGTATAGCCAGACAGCATTTCCCTTGAGCAATTTATGCAGGTTGCCTCTTGGTCTGTCGCTGTGCATCCTTGTGAAAAGAGTATCCCATCCTTCTCTGTACCTATGTTTTATGTACTTCATAAAGTGTTCCGAGATGCCCCCTAGGCCTGCTTTTTTTCCAGGCTAAGTAAACACAACTCATTCAGCCTTTCTTCATATGTCAAGTTCTCCTGCTCTTTAAACATCTTGGTGGCATCTTAATGGATTCACTTTGCTTTTCAGGCCTGTAAAGGTCCATATGTTGCCATGACATTTGCAATTATGGTTTTGGGTGGGGTTTTTAGTTTGTTGGTTGGTTTTGGTTGGTTTGAGGTTTTTTGTTGTTGTTGTTGGTTTTGTGGGATTTTTTTGTCAGTTTGGGTTTTTTTTCCTTAAATGCTCTGTCTGTCTTGAGTGTAATTTGGGGAAGGTAACAAAAGCACACTCTAAAATCCACTGCTCACCTTTAGCATGACCTCTGACACATTTTGGGCATAGAGCTGGATATTTTCCTAAGACCAATCATTTTATGAATCTATTTTATTAATTGCCAGAACTAGTTACATCATTATTCAGCCTTCAGACTATTTTTATTCATATATGTTCTTTAAGATTGCAATACAGCGTAAGGTTTGGGATTTGGGATTAATTTTTTTGTTTTGTTTTTCCGCTGTGTGCTTATAATTACCACTGTGTAAAGTATGGCTAGATATTATTAATCTTTAATATACAAACGTATATAGGAAGTTATTAGTTGGATGCAACTGAGAAATTAAACAGTCAGCAGCTAAGATGTGGGAGAATTCTCAGAGGAGAAAAAAAATCCCATCTGTTTTAAATCCTGAGAATTTGCACAGAAATTGGAAATGAATTCTTTCCTCCTAAGTTATGAACATGTTACTAACCTGCTTTCTACTTGAAGAAGCAGATACGGAAGCAGATACATTAGCATTTTAATTTGGGTTAGGAGTGTTCATTTCGTACAAATCTCAATCGTCTTCAGTTGCTTCAATTCATGTTGTGGAGCAGTCCTGGGGCAAGTAAACGGGATTCCTTTCAGATGAAACTTGGCTGGAAGGTGTGCCTGAAGACTGTACCTAACACACCCTAACTATGGGCATTCAGTTTCTTGAGATTAGAGTAGATCTAAACACGTATTCTCTCCCCTCCAAATATATGTATGTAGTAGATATTGGGCCCTACGTGCCAAGTTTTTACAGAAACGAATTGCTCTAAATTTGTGGTTACAGAATTTGACTACTCACTAATATTGGACATAACTTGGCTTGTTATGGTTCACAACAGGGATCTGTGCAAGTGTATGTGGGAGGGAGGAAGGAAGGCTGGTAGGAAAACCAGTATAGAAAACCTGGCAAACCCAGGCACATTAGGGAAATTGTCAGGATTTCATTCATTATAAAAAAAAAAAAAAAAAAAAAAAAAAATCTTCCTTATCATGTATCTTAAATGTATTTGTATTCAGAATATTGCCTTTCATTATTCGAAGACTCATTATTTAAATCTGTTACACAGAGCAATTAACATCCTTTTAAAAACAGAATCAAGTTGATACTTGTAGTGAGAAGTATGCTTGATATAAAGGCTTGTGATTGTTTGAAATAATGACGTTTATAGCAAAACAAACCTTTTAATGAGGCATGATGAACTGGAATATCTACTTCAATGAAGGAAAATAAAGTGAAACACTTTTCCTCCAAATAGAATACATGATCTCTTGTTTCAGTGGGACAATCACCAAGTACAAGCCTTTGGGATGTTTTTCAGCCTTAATTGCCCTGTCAGTTACAATTAGAGGTGTTAATGTAACTGTGAAATGCTACAAGTTACTAGTGGCTTTTGCTCCTTGGGCATTCTCAGCCCATCTTACGCCAAAGATGTCAGAATGACTGAGATCTCTTGCCGAGTCTGTTATTAAGGTTTACTTGTTATACTCTCTGGGTACGGTTATTCACTCAGTATGGATTCAGTATTATGGGACTAAAGATGCCTACAGCATCATTGTTATAATAGCAACTCATATAGCTGTGCTGGTTAAAAAAATCACTGTTTTAACCAAAGTTGTTATTAGCATGAAAACCTATGAGTTTCACAATGTTATGGGGACTTACTGTTCCACAGGTATTTCCCATTGCTTTTTCTGTTATAATGAAGGAGTTGACATATTTCAAAATCCTACTGCTATCATCATCTAGAACAAAGGGATCGTTTTAGCAGAATGACAGAAATTTTTGACTGAGGATAGTGCTTTGCTGGTTCTTTCATTTCAGTAAGCAGTAGCAACAGGTTACCTGGTCCAACACTAATACTCTGTGACAGGTAGAGACAAAGATGAAATGCAGGAGATTCACAGAAGGGTGTCCAAATGTTCCAGCCTGTACAGTAGATTAGATTTGATTTTCTTCCACTATTGAAAAGTTAGCAAGTGCAGTCATTCAGTGCACTTTCTTCATCTTGTTTTGAAACAGCTGCTCTGCATTTCTCCAGTCTTAGATATTACATTGCTTTTTGAAAGGGCAAATGTCTCTGACAGTGGATTAAACTCTCTAGTGTTTCCTTCAGAGCTGGAGAAAAAAACCCCAAAACCTCAGGCTGTTGGGATTGTATAATCCTCTTGCCCAAAATCTTGGAACACTGAGTAAAGTGTAAGAAGTGAGGGGCCCTTCACTATAATCACAAAGTGATGGATGATTAGGTAAATTAAATGACTGCAAAGCCCAAGTGTTAAGATCTTTCCTTTCAGCCTATGCCTACAAGGGGAAATGTCAGGATTTGAAAATAGGAAAAAAAAAATAGTTAGTTTTCAAAGACCTGAATGGCTTTCAAAGAGGTGTAGGGTTTTTTTTCTGAGCAAATTTTGAAGACAAACACATGTTTGTATGTTAGGGAAGTTTTTATTTTAGATTATGTTTTCTTATCTCAGCCAAACAAATGTGCAAATTATATAATTGTTAAGAATTGGAAAGACAAATTTTTTTACATAATTATTTAAGCCATGAGAAGTAATGACACTTTTTTAAAATTAGTAACTACTAAGACTTTATTTTTTGCATAATGACAAGTATACGTTACTTTAGAGATGGAGTGGCACTGAGCTATGTACCTATTTTCTTTGTGTGCCTGCTGACACATCTAAGGTAGGGAAAAACATTATGTAAACAGAAAGCATTAGTATATTTGACAAGTAGACTAAAAAGATTGGATCACTGGCATGTGACACAGTATACTAGTGAAATCTAAGATGATACTTATGAACAAAAACCTTATTAGATGAATATGTCATTCCCATCTATGTGTGTTTAGGTGTGTGTCAACTTAGCATAGTATTAAAGACTGCAAGTAGTAAATTTGTTTGACCGACTACTCTTACCTATGTAGGAATTAAAATTGCCTAGCATTGTAACTTTTTATATTGTAACAGTCTGATTTTCAGTATTTCTTAGATACAGAAATTTTTTTGAGGGCTAGACTGCAACACTACCAGTCTGAAATACAGAAGTAGTGAAATATATTTCTTGCAGAAGGGATGTATTTCACAAACTGGCATTTCTGCATGCCTGGCCTATGGGAGAGAAACAAAGCAGGACCTTTTTCTGTTCTAAAACGCCTTGAGGATGAAGTTTTCATATTTGCTACTCCAGGACATTACATCTCTAGCCTAATCAGAGAGGAGGACTTAGAGTCTAAAAAAGCTACATTTTAATACCACCAACACGTGGTTGTTTATGTGCCTCAGTTCCTTGTCCGCAAACAGTGGGAGTAATGGAGCATGGTTCTAACCTGTACTTTAGGCATCTGACTTTGGGCTTTTTCCTGGGCTAATCTTCTTAGTCTTCCTAAACAGCATATACAGCTGGGTAGTCTGTAGGAAGGTGATTGGGAAGCCCTAATCTAAGTTGCTTCTCTAAGCAACTTTTTTGAAGAAGCATCTACCTTTCTCCCATGATAACATAGGAAGCCTTGCCCAAATCCCTCTGATTCATCTTTCTTGCAGGCTTCCTTTCCCTTTACTTTGTCATCTGCTTAAACTCAGACCATGAAAAGGCATTTTGGAAGGTAAAGCAGTCAGAGAAATACTGCTGAAATCAAAGGACTTGCTTATGTGTTTAGCCAGACACAAAGAAAGTGCTTGCAAAGCTGCAGTATTAGATAGTGAAGTCTTTGAGGAAGAAGCTCTCTGTTTGGCAGAGTTATTTGTTAAAAAAATAGTAATCAGCAAGCTCTACTTTTGCAGTCAATAACTGTAGTATTTCTTTTCATGTTTGTGTTTAGATAAAACTGTGTTTATGCTGAAGCTCTTGCAAAGATTGGCTGAAACTTTAAAAGCCACCTAATCACTCAAATATTTCCTATATGCTTTTCACCAGAGGATGACAGTTTCACTTTTGTATAAAGAGTCTTATGACAAACAGAGAAAGAACGGTGCTACTGTATTTCATACATATGGCTGTATTTGTAAAGAATTTTCAACTATATTACCACACCAATGTGCCTATACCTAAAGATATTATTTCTGTTTATTTAACACTACTTTTTCAGATACGGGACAGTTATGCTTGACTCATTTGTGATCTCTAGATCAGGTGGTGATTAACTGCAGCTTTTGCTCCCCTTCTTGCTTGTAGATATCTAGAAGAAAGCTATAAAAAGCCCTATCGAAGGGAAAGAAAGAAGATCAGGTACTCAATCAGACTAAGAGCTGGGATTATTGTCAAACTGGAAAATCTTTTCTATAAAATAATAATTTTATAGAAATATTTTCTATTATTCATATAAAATTAGCATAGATTCTGTACCATTATTTTTTCCTCTTTTGAGACTGCAATTCAATTATTAACAGAAAGAGCAGGTTAAGGAAAACCAATAGCACCCCGTTTCAGGATGGAAGATGCAGCATTGGTGTGTTTCTGGACAAGAGGTTTGTATTGAAAACATAACTACTATGGATGTTTTGCTATGGCAGGGACTGGACAAAAAGATCTACCAGAAAAAGAAATCCTAAATTACTGTTTTACTTTGTGTATTTCTTATACCAGACATTTACTTCTTTATCAGTTTATTAGATGTGCTCACTGGAGGCAGTGGGTGCTGCAAGCAGATTGTAAAACACAATGTTAAAAGAAAGTAATCCTCCCACTCCACCAACATTTGTTTCTGCTCTGGTTGGCCTAGCTTATTCCTCACTTGGAGATGATGACATGAGCATTGCAACTTTGGATCCTGGCCCCTCAAGTCCTTTAGTTTAAAGCCCACCTCACCAAGTTGGCCAGCCTGCTGCCAGAGATTCCCTTGCGTCTTCTAGGCAGGTGGTACACCAGTCGTGTATTTTCAACTCTACTCAGCATTCAGAAGGGCTTGTTCAGAATAGTGTGGCCAGCCATGGTAAGCAGGGCATGAAAAGGGCAATTCCGGCTGAGATCTAAGATGTAGTGTTCACACAGCAGTGTTGGGTTGTGGCATGTTCACAGAGTTTTGGGTCTGTTCAGTAATCAGCTCTTTTGTGTCATTTCATTATGATATTGGCATGATAGATACTGACAAGTGAAATTGCTATAAAGGAAAAAGAAAATAGAGAAGGGTTACTGTCAAAAAGATATAGGAAGAAGTAACATTGGTTATGTCAGAGATAAATGATAGTTATGTCTGAGAAAAAAGTGATTTATAGAACCTTCACATATCTTAGTTCCATATAATTTATTCTGGCAGCACTCCATTTACTCCAAATTAAGTATCTCTATAATAGAACTAATAGCTGTAATGACACTCTCTCTATATAAAGGCTGAAGTTGTCTCTGAAGTTCCCTGACATGCAAAACATTAAAGGTGCAAATTGCTGTATTTTGGTAGTCAGTTATTCCACAGGCATTTGCACAAGTCAGGTAAGTCTTTATCTGATTTAGGATAAAAGTCATTGCTATTTCTTCATATTTTCTTAAAGCCAGCAG
>NW_009932979.1:8907-15194 GCF_000696875.1 Nestor notabilis
AGCAATTCTAGGAGACAGAACAAGAAATCCTTTGGAGTCAGCCACGGCTCAGCAGTTTTTCAGCTATGTGGCAGTAGGTGAGTACATTGAGGTCATCACAAAGTCATATGACGGTTGAAGTAGCCTCTGGAGAACATCTAATCCAACCCTCTGCTTTGAGCAGGGTAACCTAGAGCTGGTTTCTCAGGGCTGTGTTTTGTCCAATTTTGAATCTCTCCATGAAAATCAGTTTTTCTGGACCTGTCCTTTCCCCGTGACAATCATCCAAGCAGATCTGTGAACAGGTCAAAGCCTGCTCTCTTTTCTTTTCTCCCAAGTTAAGCAGGGCTCTGAGATTAATTGAAAGTTTGTTTTTAGCTACTTTGTGATATTTCAAGTGCCATACACGGAAGCTAAGCTTTAGACATCGCTACACAGCTTGCAGGATTTTGAGTTTGTGTCCTATTTCTTCTTGTGCTACAAGCAACCCTGCTTTTAAATTGCAGTTATACACCTCATGTCCATTCCTGGTTTTGAACAGTGTGCCCATACAGAAGCAATCATCTTCCCTTAGCCAGCGTGTTGCTCTGCTAATGAGGATGTCTTCACTGCTCGAAGGAGTGTGATGCAGAAGTTCCCAAGCTAGTGCCTCATCAAGCTACCCCGTCCACCTGGCACTATATAGAGACACCTATCACTGACAGCAGTATAACTTATAGAGCATTTCTTAAATTAAGTCCTGCCTATCAATGTTCTTTGTACTGCTGGATCTGAAGATCATATTTTCATTTCTGCAACATTTAGTAGCTCGCTGTAATTGTGTGAACAAGTACACTTGATAGGGACCTAAAAGAATTTCAGTCAAGTACCTGAACCTAATCTTGGGAAAAATACAAATAACATGAAGTGTAATGATACAGAACTGTATTACTCAATTTCTCACTCCTGTCCTACTTATATTACTCACCTGTGACAATCTCTGGTAGAATGTCTAACACAATGCAGGCAGACTAGGTAGAATAAAATTACTGTTTACATTTCCATTATGAAATTGTATTTATGTGGCATGAGCTGATTGACATTATCTAAAATATACCTATGTGGCTTTCTTTCAGAGCACTTTAAAGATTTTTTTTGTGTGTGTGTGTGTTGTAGATTAAATATCCATTCCAGGACTCCAATACCATTAATTTCTCACAAGCTGTTTAATTACAAAGCACATTATTTTCACAGGAAACTAGGAAGACTAAGTACTTCTTATGGTATTGATACACTTGTCATATGTAAAATCAAGGTTTGAATTTTGTTCTAAAAACATAACCTCTATATTTTGAAAGCTGCAAAGGATACTTAGAAGTGACTAACGTGATAAAGGATCCACAAGTTAGTGGGTTTTTTTTTCCATACGAATATCAATTTCTTTTGGTTAATGTTCTGTCCTGTTTGCTTTTGCTGACACAGAAAGCAACATAGTTTTTTCTCAGCATCTTTAATAGTAGTTAGATGACATCCATACGATTAATTTGACTTTCGAAATTACTATTGGTGGTAAAAATATTGAAAGACAAACATCGTTGAAGGCTAATGCAATAAATACAAAAAATTATGGAATTTAAATGTCAGTCTCCTGGGGAAAGACATGCTAAAAGTACTATCATCTCATGTGAAGATGAAATTAAATTCTTGAAGTGATTCTAAGTATTTTCTATGTGGTTGCAGGGAATGATGTTCACAGAGTATTAAAGTATTATGTGAAAAATCGCTCACGGTGGGAAATTATGCCCAAATCGCATGCTCAAGAATATTAGTTTTGAAGCTGGTAATTTGTAAATCTGTGGGAAACATCTTTTATTTAAATCATTCTGTCTAAGATATTAAAATGTGCTCAAAAGGTTCCTGAAATCTTTAGGTTTTGAAAATTTCAAGCTCCCTTGTTTAGTCAATGTTTTTTATGAATTTAAGATCTTTTTGTGCTGAATTGCAGTGCATTGCTTTTTGTATTTTGTTATTACTGTTTAAGCTTCCAGCTATACGTTTGCCTCCATTGTAGAAAGAAATATCAATCACTAATTACAAAGCCATACAAGCAAACATTAAGTCATAAAACCCACCTAAACTCATTTTCCTTATCTTCTTCTCATTCCTCTTGCCTACTGTATCTATCCCTTTACCTAGAGAAAAATAAAATTTCGTATGTGCTAATATTTCCTGACCATTTTCTCCAAAATGCTAATTATTGTATCAAATAATGAAGTGCGGACAAGAAAAAAAATCAAAATAAAATATCATGAAAATATCCATATCTACAATGTACTTGTATTCAAGTGCATATGAACATTGGGAATGTGTATAAAGCTGTTGAGAAAAGTTTTTTATAGCTGATATAGCTGAGGATGTAAATTTCATTATTAATGCATAAAATTATTTATGCATTTATACCTTTTATTTACTTATTATTTATTTACATACACATTCATTTATGTATTATTTATTAATGGGGACCTATACTAGATTCCATAAATTATTGAATGAACTGTGGTTTAAATCTATCAGTTGAACAACTAAGTTAATGAAAATGCCTCCCAGGTTCACCTGTAAATGCCAGCTGCTCCTACCTTCCTGAAAATGGCATAAAACCCCAGTGCAATTACTGATGTTGTGAAGCAGTCATGCAGCTGCAAAGCTGTATCTGTATCAATCTACAATAATTCAGGCTCGAGTCACTGAAGTTTTTTGGATGGAGTGCAGCTGGATGTGGCATCATGTAAGTTTATGGAAATTATGTATATGTGTACAACCTTTAATTACTCTTACAGAAACCTCCATAACTCTGCTGAATATCTTACCAGGCACTACGATTTTTGAAAAATTTTGTACAAACCAAACTGTTACAAATGGACTGAGCAGAGCCAGAAAGCATATATAAGATCCAACATCCTGCTTGGCTGCCAAAATCCTTGGAGTAGCGTGATGCGTACACCATGATGCCTTGGCCTGATGAAATCCCAGGCTAGATGAAGTAGTCCAGCACCTGAGGGTCTGATCTGTGATCAAGCATAGCCTCAGTTGTTGGATAGAAATGTGTTGTGGAAGTAGGCACAGTTCGAGTCAGAGCAGAACATGGGTTGTATGAGAAAATTACAGAGTGGGAGTGAGAGCAAAGACAGAACTGGAGACTATTGTCATGTAGCAGGCAAGAAAAATAGTGCATGTGTAGATTTTCACAATGGCTCAGGTAGGGGTGGGTACAAGAGAGAAAAGATACCATAAGACAAATTATTAAAAGGACAGATGGACCAACTGTATGGTATGCGGAAAGAAGATGAAAGGAAATAGATTTGAAAAAGGCCCGGAAAGTCAGCCTCTGTGTCAAAGACCATTGTATAGTGGCAACAATTCTTTAAATCACTTTAGTTCTGTAAATATGGCATCATTTCATGGTTTTAACTAGCCCGTTGCATGTGAAACAAGGGGTCACATCCATATTTTTAAAAGTACAGAGGACTCTGAGAAAGTAAGTCAACTTGTCATCATCTCATGGAGTTGTACATACATAAACTATAGATCATTGTTTCCCTGGGAGTATCAGAGAGAAAAGAAATGCAGAAAATGCAGAGGCCATTGAGCAAATTTCATGACTGAACAGTCAGTGATGCCTACAATGTACAGCAAACCAAATATTTAATTTTACATTAAATATTTGTGTGAGATATTTCTTAATGACTGTTTCATTTCTTCCTGTACTCAGACAAAGATTCCTAGAAAGTAGGAACAGATGTCCCAGTATATAATAAAGTATTCATTTGGTACTCTTTGCTATTAGCCATGTCAATGAAAGCAGAGTTGTGCATTACCTTGAAAAAATGAGGGAGTTTGTTTCCTTACTGACGTCAGTCCTATTAATTTATTTATCAGTCTGCATCTTTCAGAAATAGCCTCTTGACATCATCTCAGCATTTGAAGAGCCTGTCTGCTTTGCTTAGTAGCTTTCACTTTTTCCCTAGACCTTCATGAATCATTGAAGGTGATCATTCAATCAGCTTTTAAAAACATCTATTGTCAGAAGTTTTTAAGAACATAAATAGCTAGTGGTTCTGACTATCTTACCTAAATACAGTAAAACATGTTCCATATAGTAACTTAAAATGTGATGGGCTAATATACTATTTCTGTAGATTTGCAGAGATAGTTTTTTTTCAAATGGTGTAGAACATCATATTCTTTCTGTTCAATTTTGTCTGTCTGTCTTTTCTGTGTGTTTTTCCCTGAGCATAAATTTATGAGTTTTATAAAAATAATAATCTTTTTTTCTCTTGTATTATTTTTTTATTTGTACCTTGGAAGGTACCAGCATGTGATACACTACATGTGTGGTAGATGTGCGAAATTGAGATGCTGAACACATGATGTGCAGCTGTCCCAGTGAAACTGGGTCTGACACCAGCCCTGAATGCTCTGTTCCATTTTAGTGGGGTTTGTTTTGAATTGAAGCAGTCTTTGATGATATCACAGAAAGGATAATAGGAGGAAAAATGAAAGGATGCATTCCAGAAAATGAAAAATTATTGTAATGATTTGTGGCTCCTTAATGTTGTTTTTCCTACAGTGTCCTCTTACTGTTTCTTTTATGTCTGAAATAACTTGCTAATGACTGTGCCGTAAGCTACAGTATGGAATTCTCAAGTGTGCAATCTGAGAAGAGTCTACCTTTTTTCCTTCTCTTTGTAGTGTAATGAATTCCCAGAAGAATTTGGAGAGGGTGCTTGGAACCAGTTTGTGCTTTCAGTTACATTACCTCCAAGGTGCCTTGATTAGTAACATAATGCTGTCATGCATCTTAAAGAGTGGTTTACCATTGATCAGTATTTTTATTGTATGTTTTCAAGCAGTTCTGAGCAATTCTGGGTTATGTATTTATATTGCACCTGTCATTCTGGTATCCAAATACCAAACAATATTGAATACTGATAGGTCAAAGTATAAGCAGCATCTTCATCTTTTCTCCTGTCATGAGAAGCAGGAAACAGTTGTGCCTGTAGTTTGCTTAGTTGCACTTTTTAAAATAGCAGCATTGCTCTTAGGGATGAAAGCTGGCTTGAGGTTGTTTAAGGATGTAAAGTTAGGCCACTGTCAAAGAGTATTTTGTGGATAAAGATGTGATACAGTAGGCCTTTCAGGGACCAGTGAGATTTCTAGGCTGTCCCTTTACCCAGGGAGAGAGCTCACTAGTTTACTGAGAAAAAAAAAACATTTTGCTGTGATAACAGCTAAAGTCTGAATCTTTTACAGAAGCATGGCAAGTAAATATGTTCAGTGAGAGTTCAGTGTTAGCATCCCAGTAAAAGAAGAAATGGAGAAACCAAAGGCTCGAAGTGAATTTTGAGGAATCTTAATATGCCTTGTGTTAAGATCAATGTTCTAAGCAAAGTGGTAAGAAGTTATTTGTGACTTTTCCTTGTTTCACAGGCACATAAAAAGATGAATTAATGTCAGGGAATAGTTCTAAAGTAGCAGAACACTAATCAAGATCACCTACTAGTCTTTATTATTTTCTATTATATTGCTTTTTTTATTTTTCTTTTCAGCTATCCATCCTCTCGGAATAAAATGTATTGTTTGAATATTAAGTGCTACCTTTGTTCATGTCTTCAAAATTGCTTGCAAAATACATGTACTAAAATATTTTTGTCTCAAAGGCTATCACATTAAAAACTACATTAAAAAAATCCATTGGACAAAGAAAAGTGTTGGAGATGTACTGCTATCATGACTTTAGATATTCAGTTCAGCTTCTGTCATATTGGAGATCCCTGTAGAAATTGCTTTGTAGTTATTTACCTGTCTAATTTTCAAGTACCTGTCACTTTTATGCTAAAGTTTTTAGAATTTCTTTCCTTATATTAGCATCTGAAATAACTTTCCTGCTTTTTTAGCTGTCCATCCATGTATAGAGGGGTGTTTTATTGATTATATAGTTCCTAAAAAAAAACCACTAAAGAATTACCGTATTCTGTGCTTGTAAAAAACTTAATTAGATATTATTTGATTGTTCTGTTGTGGTGGTGTACTTGGTGTGTTTACATTTGTAACAGCAGAAAATTTAACATTTTGCTTATTAGTGAAACAACAGCTAAGAGTTTAATTAGAAATTTTTATAACATTTGCCAAAACCTTAAATATATAGCAGCTTTAATATTTGCTTTACTTAGAATATTGTGGGTACTAAAATTGATCAGGACCCAAGAGGTAATTAGACAATTTCTAGAAGATAAATCTTTTGAGTTACTGTCCTGGGTTCAGCTACAGCA
>NW_009932980.1:0-15032 GCF_000696875.1 Nestor notabilis
ACTGCTGTAGCTGAACCCAGGACACTCAGCCACAGCTTTTGGCACACAGGGTGCAATCCCCTGGGAGGGTGGCTTGGCTCCCTGTCCCACTCCTGCTCACTTGCCACCACCCTGCGGTGGCTGATAGCCTCGTGCTCAGGGGTAACACTGCATGGTGCACAACTCTCCTGTCCTTATCTCCTGTGGCCCCAGGGACTGTATATATCTATACATACATGCAGAAAAACCAGACCCTGGAAGAGACCTGTGCATTCTTAAGGCAAATCCACCACCTTTGTTAGCTCTGGGAGAGCACTGGGGCAAGAGCTCAGCCCTGGGGTCAGGTGGGAATGGGGCAGGAGCTGGATCCAAGCAGGAGTGGAGCAGGCGCAGCTTGGTGTGGGGAGAGCCAGCTCACAAGCTTTGGTCTTCCTCAGGGATATTTTTAGGGAATTGGGATGCCAGCAGAAGGGTCTGGATTGGCTGCAAGCTCTGGTATTCATACTCAATGGGAAGCTTTATCCATACTCTGCCATGCCTCTGTCTCCCACCTCAAGAAGGTTCCCATTCAATTTGGGCAGCTCCCATAGGCAAGTGATAGGGACAAGCCCACCAGCAGGTTAGCCATTCTCCAGCCAAGAGTTGCTGGAAAAGGCTCTGGAGCCCCTGATCAGGTGCCTTCAAAATACACATAAAATTCATGCAGCTGACTGCACCATGGATGCTGTGTACAAACACGGGCTGAAAGCATTAAATGTGGGACAGCAGCCCCTTATCTGGGCCAGAGCAGTGGGAAATAGGGTACCCAGCCAAGTGCTGGCTCTCTCCCCTCCTCATTCCACTCACCCACAATGGGACATGGTCTACACCAGCAAGCAGAGACCACCACCAGGCCCCCAGTGTACTCACAGCACCATGAAGCCACAGCATTCCTGGAAGACAGCCACATGTACCACCCAGATCCTGTTCCCTTCCAGCTCCCTGCAAAAAGGCAATCATGACTGCTGCTTCCCCAAGTTCACCTCACATCCCCACTGTGCTTGGGGGCTGCCAAGTGTGACCCCTCACCTCCTGCTTGCTCCCATTCCCATCTGCTGTGGGATGCTTCCAGCCCTTTCTCTGCTCCAGGAGCCCATCTAGAAGTGGGAGCAGCACATGCAGCAGCCCCCCAGGCAGACAGGATTCTCACAGCCTACTGAGCTTCAGCATCTCTGCAGAAGGAGACATTGGGTGTTTGGGTCAAGGGCTGTTCAGCACCTACCTGGTCGGGAGGCAATAAGGAAAGAACAAGGTCACAGTGCTATACATCTGCCCAGGACACAACCTTGTGCATAGATGTGGTCCTGCTGCTGCTCCTGGAGCACACAGTGTTTCACAGGAGTCTCACCTTGAGGGGGGAGGATGGGATACATGTTGTCGTGGTTTAAGCCCAGCCGGCAACTTGGAACCACGCAGCCGCTCGCTCACTCCCCCCCTTTTCCTTCCTCCCCCCGCTCCCGGAGGGATGGGGAGGAGAATCGAAGGAATGTAACTCCCACGAGTTGAGATAACAGCTCTCCAATAACTAAGGTATAATACAAACCACTACTGCTACCAATAATAATGATAAGAGGAATAACAAGGGAAAAGGACACAACCGCTCACCACCCGCCGACCGATACCCAGCCCGACCCGAGCAGCGATCTGGGCCTTCCGAGTAACTCCCCCCAGTTTCTATACTGGGCATGATGTGCTGTGGTATGGAATCCCCCTTTGGCCAGTTTGGGTCAGGTGTCCTGTCTCTGCTTCCTCCCGGCTTCCCCTCCTCTCTGGCAAAGCATGAGACTGAGAAAGTCCTTGGTCAGAGTAAACATTACTTAGCAACAACTAAAACCATCGGTGTTATCAGCGTTGTTCCCAGGCTGAAAGTCAAAAACACAGCCCTGCACCAGCTACTAAGAAGGAGGAAAAATGACTGCTGTAGCTGAACCCAGGACACATGTACAGGATGCTCATGGTGCCCCCAGGCTGTAGCTGCACCAGCATATCCCAGAAGCATGAAGCGAGCCAGCAAGTTTAGCTGCTACCAGCCCAAAGGCACACGAGACTGTTGACAGCAGTGAGGAGCTTCGTTCACCTTCTTTGGGACAGACATAAAGGTAATGATACAGGGCACACTTAATGGCTATAGGAGATGCTCTCCAGTGGGCTGTGACAGACATTACCAGGAGAACAGTGCATGAAAGCTGCAGCAAGTGGCTCTGGAGAGGCAGTAAAGGTAAATTTATAGCCCAAACTCCTGCTGGTGTTTTTCCCAGCACTTGTGTCTGTGAGCAGTGCTCCTCACTGCACACTTCACAACCATAGTTTTAGTTTATCTGCTCAAAAAAGAAAACAAACAACCCTGCAGAGGATAGAGTGTGTCACTGAGCAGAGCACACTGCTGCTGCAATGTGGGAATGGGTGGCTGAGGGAGCTCCATCCCCCCACAGCCTGCATGGCTCTTCCTCCAGGGACAGGGCTGTGGACCCTAAGTGCTACCTGGGTTTTGCAGAGGAGCAAAAACCTGGGCACAGCCCCTCTTCCCCATGACCACTGCTCACCATCCCCCTGTGCCAATGGTTGCCCCATCCCCAGCAGTTACCCTGGTCCTGCACACCCCCAAACCCAACTTGCAGGCTTTTACAGCCAACTCCAGCAGTTACACCTCCAGCAGAGATGGTCCGTGGCTGTTGCAGGTGTACATCCAGGGAATACAGCTTAAAATGTGGTCAGATATATGTGGGTATATATGTACACCTGTGCATTCACACACACATGGGGTTTTCCACTGTAACAGCCAAAACTTCTCCCCTAATGCTGACTCCAAGATGCTGCCAAGGTTTCTGGTCTGTATTTTGGACTACAGAGAAGGTGTTAAAGTCATCTTACAGTGATCGCAAAATTCTTTTTACGCAGTTAAAGCAAATTCATTACCCAGTGCTTCTATCTTAGAAATGGCTGGACTTTAAAAACCCCTTGGCTCAAGGTGAGCTGGTGTGATGGTACCCAGAGAGGAAAGCATCAGATCCTGTTTGCAGTCCTGACATCAGGAAAGAAGTTGGTGACCCAAACTGCAGGCACTGCTATCCATCTAGCTCACCAGTGAGGGCTCCCAAACCCTGTGGGAAGGCTGTCCCTGCTCCCATTTACAGGAAATACAGCAACAATCCTGCTGTTGTCCAGCATCCTGGAAGGAGAAGGGGAGAAAAGTGAGAGGAGACAACCCAGAGAGGGTGAGGAGGCAAGAGGGGTCTCCCAGCAGGGAAGCCCCTGCATTTAGCACTCCATGTGTCCTGGCTTTGTCCCTTCTTCCCTGCAAGCTTCCATGAACACCTATCCTGGGGCAGCTGAGGCATTACATCCAGCTGCAGAGCCCGGATTCCTTCACATTCCGGGTCTGTTGGATCTTTCCTCTCTTCTGCTATGAAATAAAAATAAACTAAAAACCATTTGTGGAATTCAGGGCCATGCTTGGCTTCTCAGATGTCCTCTGGCTTGTGTGCACCACAGACCACCCTCTGTGAGTTGCTCATCCTCTGTTTTCCCTCTTTGATTTAAGGAATAACTGCACTGGTCCCACAGGGACTAACAGGAGGGGAGCCTGGGGGTGACATACCTGCCCAAGCTGCTCCTGCAAACACAGAAGGGGAATGAACCACATCCTAAAGTGGCCTTTATGGTTTCTCTTCTGTAGCAATACATTTATAAGCTCCATGTGTAAAATCATGTACTGCATGGGCTCACATCAAATAGAGCCTTTGAGGATAAACAGAAGGGAAGGATATTAGCTGTACTTTCCATTTGGGCACACATTTTTCAAGGTGATGGAGCTGAAAGTCTTGGTGTTTAATAGTGCCTGTTACACACAGGGCTTGGCGCTCCAGCCCAGGAGCAGAGGGTGTCTCCACATGAAGCCCATCACTGCACCCTGCCACCACCACCACCAGCAAGGGGAGCATGGTGAGACCATAATGAGAGTTCAGACAAGACCACTTCTGGTCTGTGCTAAACCTGGGCTCAGTAACAGGGGAGGGAAGCTCAAATAGGAGCTTCATAGAAGAGCTGCAGCAGAGGCCACTTACGCTCTGATGGGGAAGATGGGGAGGTGACACCAGCCAAGCATTGCACCCATCTCTACAACAGCCATGCCAGCACAGACACCCTGTAACCATCACGCCTGCTTCACCCCTGACACCCCTTGAGAAAATTACATTATGGCAAATGTGAGGAAGAGTCAGGATCAGTCACATCTGGGACTGGAGGAGGAACCCTCAGCCACTAGAGGCGATGCAAGCCCTCAAAAACCTGGGGCTTCAGCTACACTGTCCTCTTGTGGCTGAGGAACCTGGAACCAGCAGAGAAGGAGAGTGATCCTCAGGCACTGCTGCATGTTAAACCTGCTTTTGCTGAAGCTGTTCCTCCCAAGCTGCCCATGGCCAGCAGCACCATCTCCCACAGCCTGGCCCCACCACTCTCCCCTTTCATCGCAAGCAACGCAGAATAGGATAAAGGCAGAACAGGATAAAGGCAGTGATACTCACAGCTTCTTCAGACTCCTGTGCTGGCAAACTGACTGTTTGGCAGAGAACAGATTTTTCTTCAGGTCCCTAGCAGGAAAATAGAAGGAAAAAAATAAATAAAATAATCAAACCGGGGCTGACAGAGGAGGGCAGAGGAGAAACTTTTATCAAAGCACAACTGTGAAGACTAAACCCCCTCCTCTTGTGCAATACAAACAAATGCAAGGCAGCTGCTGTTCGTTAACACTACATTGCTAATTGCCCTCCCAATCTGCAAGCATTATTTGCTGCAGATGAGTTTTTCCTACACCCTCCTCCCTCCACAGCCCTTGCTCCATGCTTGCAAAGGCATCTTAGACCTCAACCCCAGTACCGGTCTCCAACCTCGTGCACCTGAAGGCAGGCTCCCTGGTCCTCACCCTGGTTGAAATCCATCTCTTCCTGCTTTCAGCTCAGTGCTGCCATGAGAGGGCTGCAGCAAGCAGCTGGAGCTCAGCACAGAGCAATGGATGGGCAGCTGAGAGCAGAGACCAAGTCCTAGGGACTCACAGTCCCACCACCAGCACTGCTCCCACCTGAATACAGAGGCATGGGAGGGGATGAAGCCCATACACCCGGGTGTACGTAGGAAAAGTTCTCTGTACTTGTTTTGCAGCAGGGTACACAGCATGTCCTTCCCGCCTCAAGCACAGCCCTGGTGCCATGGACATGGTGCCACTGTGCCTTCTCTCAGCCACTCGCCTCTTCCCCAGCCATGGGCCCCTCCTGCAACAGGGGTGCACAAGCAGCATTTGTAACAGCAGTCAATCTGGCTTGATCGCTTGGTTGAGGTTGTTAGTCTGGCTCTATTACTGGGTTTGTTCATCCATCTAACAGCAGTCACAGCCTGCCACCTTGCTCCCAGCCCGGGAAGCAGGGTGCTGAGCTCAGCAGAACAGATGTGGTTCAGTGTTGCAATACAGAAATATGCTCAGCAGCTGGAGAAATTGCCTCTGGAGGACAGGGCTGAGGCAGAGGAGGCAGATGTGAAGCTGATCCACGTTTCCTTAAGTCAGTAGCCTCTTCACATCCTTGTGCCCATGCTCACCCTCCTGCTGCAGGGGTAGGCACATCTTCCCCACCCATCCAAACCTGAGCACACCAGAGCCAGCAGCAGCTCTGTGCCTGAATCACAGGTGAATAGCCATCAAATAATCCAGCAATTGCCTAATAATTGTCAATCTGTGGGTATAGTGTCTGGTGCTGTCCAGCATCTCCCTCCCTTCCTACCAGTGGGCACAGGCTCTGCTCCCACCTTCAGAGGACATCCACAGCAGCAGCCCTTCTGCACAACTGACTTTAGATGGACCAAAACACATGCAGGAATGAGGCAGTGCTGGTGAGACAATGAAGGACCTGAAGTGTGCATTTCTGTCCTGACTAAATGGCACAGCCCTCTGGTTCTCTGGATGCCACCCACCTGGTGCACCAGTCACATCAACAGGCAGGATGGTTTCAGCATTGTGGCTGAACAGACATCATCTTGTTCACAGACAAGAAGGAAATTCAGGCATCTTTAATGCCTGGCCCCAGTGCCAGGATGTTATTGCTGAATGTGTTCTTTTACAGACAAGAGAAAGCAAACTTGTGTGTTGCTCCCTGCCCCACCATCACTGCATCAATGCCCACAATGGACACTGCTCCTCCTGGGCTGGGCTCCTGCACCCAGCTGGGAGAAGGGCTTGCTGCACATCCCACAGGACAGCGAGTGGTCTCAGCAGGCAGCAGAATCCTGAGGGACCAGCCCGTTTAAAAACACAAATTATCCATCTGCAGCTCCCCATAGGGCAGCATCTTGGTGGGTCTCTGCATTCCTCTTCTACCCTCAGATCTAACTCTCCAACACAGAAAGGAGATGAAGAGGGCAAATCAGAGAAAATACAACTTCAGCTGGGGCTTTGAAAGGTAAAACACACCTGGACAAAGTTCATCCCATTATCAGCCATATTAACAGTGAAGAGGAGCTAGAGTCAGTGAACTTGAAAACATCTTCCTCCAAAAAAAATCGTTTATTAGCTGGTAGAAGAGGACAGGGAGGAAGAAAGTCACAGATTTGACATCCTGGCAACTAACATCAAATGGGTAGGAGAAACCTTTCCCTCCTGAACTATGAGAAAACAGTAATAACTATCAATGCACACGCTTGTACACAATCTCCCCTCCAGGCAGTCCATCCACATTGCTTTGTCCGCTTCTCCAACGCGAGTGGGCAACAGCTCCCAGAAACAATTTTGGGTCAGGTGAGTGGAAATGAAGGACTTCGTATGAAACTGTAAAGGGAGAGCCAGAGGCAGCATCCGATACTCTCCAAAAACAGGGGCAGCAGGGAGGGCACCGGTTCTGTCTCTGCAAAGCTGGTCTGTGGTGAAATACTGCAACCTGCAGTTGCTGCGATTCACCTGTAAATAACCCCTGCTCCCTCCTGCCCCCAAAGGGTGCCATGCCCTGGACTTTCCTTCCTGGCACTATCTGTTCCCCCTACTTGGGGGCTGCCATTAAAGCCAGGAGAACAAGAACCCACCACCAGCAGACCAGTGTTCCCAGATCAGGGCAGAAACATGGTCATAGGCAACAAAGCTATAAATACTGAAGTGAAATAATTACCCCACTCATTAATGGTTTAAACTCTGGGAGGAACAGAACCAGTTTCACCAGTGACCAACCAGGGCAGGGTGCAGCAGCCTGTAACCATGCTGGGCTATGCCATGGTTTGGAAGGAGGAGTGGAACAAATTGCTAAAGCTCTTTAGGCTGCCATACTCAGCAGTTTCTTCCATATTCTGCAAACTTAGTACTACTCCTGCAGGTTGTTGCAGAAAAAGTCCCAGGTAAGTATTCAGGCCTTTGCTTTTCAGCCAACAGGGCAGCTACTCCTGCTGTAAGCAGCCAGAGGAGCTTGCTTGGCTGTAAATGCACACCCCAGGGACAGAGAGTTGTCCTTCCTTGCCTCTGCTACCACAACACCCCTCTTCCCTCTTCTTTTCTGTGTTTGTTCCCAAACTGTTCAGGGCTTTTGCTGTCCAATTCTGTCAATCATTAAACCCCTGTTTATCACTTGGTATAAGCTTATCACCTTAATTACTTTAATCTATATGACCAGAAAAACCTAACAGTATTGCAAACACCAGCTCTGGCTGCCATATCTCTACAGAACAAAGCACCTGCCTGTAAAACCTGCTTCTCCCAGAAACTATCTCCAGCAATCACAGCCCTGACTCCACATGCAGAAGCAGCACTTGCAATAATAATCAAATGTTTAGCAAACATCATTAGAACTAACTTGCCAATGAGCAAAAATAATTATCAGATAATTGCTTTATGGACAGCCAAGCAGAGAAATTAGGAATAGTATTTTCTCTGTGTTAAACAGGGAGACAGAAGCAGGGAAACAGAAGCACCAAAGGGCAGAAAGAGTTAGTTGAGGCCACACAAATGAAGAGAAATACCCAGTCTGATGTGAACTCATCTAACCTGCCACTTAGTTGTCCTTGTGCTGGGAGCTGAAATCCATCTCCAGGCACCTCAGCATCCCTAAAATCATGGATCCAGGGCCACCCAGCTGTATCACTCTGCACTCTTCCTGGAATCTTGCCCAAAACCATACCACACCCAAATCCTTATCCAAAACTCAAACTCTCACATCAGGCTGCTCCTGGGGCCTTTTGTAGCATTGTGCCCCCAACAAGCCCCAGGCTCCAGAGGAGGAGTGGCCTAATGCTGATATGTTCTCCACTTAGCCCAGGTAATGGTATTTTATTCACTTCACCTGCAGCCTCCCCCAGCTTGCTGAAAGCAGGCCAGGACTTTTTTCCCCTTCCCCACTGATCTGCCACCCTCCTTCCCTGCACACCCCCAGCTCTGTGGGGCTCCAGCCTTGGCTTGGCTCTGCTGGGGGAATGGTACCCAAAATCAGCTGGTGGAAGTATTTGGGCACGGTGGGTAGCGGATTATGCAAATGAGGCCATCCGCTTTAATGGCATTCCAAGATTTTTAGTCAAATTTAATTACCTTCCTCCTTTCCCCTCTCTGTGCTCGTCCCTGATCAAATTAAAACAAACAACCCCCAGCAGAGTGTTTGTGACAGGAATCGTGTTTGAGACTAATTAAAACCTGATGATCATCACCGAGATGAGCCTGGCAGGCGGCTGTGCGGGGCGGCGTGGAGGACGCGTGGCATGCTTGGCGTTGGATGTTCCCAACAGCAGCTAATTAGTGCATGCTCCTGATCCTTTGTAACAATGCGTCTTCCTGCCTGTGCTACGGCCGGTGGGGAGGGCGCCGGAGGGGGAATGTGTGGGTCTCAATTAGCTGCAGCAATAATTTAATGGAGTAATTAATAAACCCATACGGCATCTTCTCTAGGATGCTGCTGAGCAAGACAGGGCGAGGTGCAGGCAGGACCTGCCATCTGTCTTTGGGCAAGGAAAGCTGAGAGGCACGGGGGCAGCTCCTTTGAATGCCCTGAGTGTATGGCTGCAAGCAGAAGCTGCGTGGTCATCAACATATAGTGTTCAGGCTGGCCCTGGGCAGCTCTCCCTGCATGGCTCCTCAGCCCTGCCCCAGCTTCTCCTTTTAAACACCTCCGGGTTTGACCTCAGTGAGGAGCAACCCCAGCTGTCTTCTCTTGGGGGAATGTCATTCACACCCTGGTGAAGCCCTGCTGCTCCGGCTGCAGCATCCCCTGCAGTCCCCTGGTCTGGCTGCATCATGCCCTGTGGTCCCCTGGTCCAGCTGCAGCATCCCCTGCAGTTCCCTGGTCTGGCTGCAGCATCTCCTGTGGTCCCCTGGTCCCCAGCCTACAGCAGCTGGGCATTGCCTCCCACAGAAGCAGGTTTCGAGCCCTCGATTGTGATGTTTCAGCAACCTGCCTGGTGAGGAGTGGCCCAGGGGAGTTCTTAACATCTGCCTGTCACTGTATTTGCTAATGGAGAACTAGGGCAGGAGATTCAAGGGCAGATTACAGAAAGGCTGTTCAGGAGCCTTTGCAGGTCTGGTATCTGTCAGCGAGAAAGCACAGGGCCAGAGCTGCTTCCTACACCCATTTCCTCCTACTGCCCACTGCCACCTCCCTCCCTGGTGCCCGGGGCTGGGGAGGATGAGGCCCAGGAACTCATCACTGACCACAGGCAGCACTGGCTCCTTGAAGCCCTGTCCTTTAAACTGGTGTTGCCTCTACCTGGATTGCAGCTCTTGTGTTTTCTGCTTGTGCTGGAGCCAGGAGTCCTCAGGTTTGAGGTTTGGGGATCCAGCCACCTTCCCTGTCTCCTGCCTGGAGAGTGGTCATTGTTTGAGATACCAGGATACCAGGGAGCAATGTTGATCTGCACCAGGCTGGGCTTTCTCCTCTGGGGAGATGGTGTCTCTGGGTGCAGACATGTGCCATGGAAACAAAGAGCTCCATGTTGGCCCAGTCCCTGCTGCCACCCCAGCTCCGTTCCTGCACTGGGGCTACCTGTGTTTCCCCTTCCCCTTGGTCCTCACGCACCTTCACGCTGCTTTGTTTGAAAGCATGGCTCAGTGGCTCCCTCATGGCACACCTTGCTTTGCACCATTCTGATGGTGAGCCCATGCTGAAGTGTTTCCTCCATGTCTTTTCCCATAGTTATTTTGGGTGGGCTGCGAGCCTCCCTCCAGCATGTCTCCCCTGGCTTCCAGCAATGCCTCTGTGCTTCTTTCACACAGCATTCCTGGCCGCCTGTTCAACTGGGCTGCTCTTTACAGACCTAAGCAAAGCAGTAAGCACCTTCCAAAACACATCTGCTCATTTTTTCCCCTTGGAGGACAGCTGTTCTTTCCTCTTTTTTCCAGGGCTGGTGTGCCCTGATGCTTGTTGGGAGCAAGCCGGTGGCTTTAAGCTAGAAGAAAGTAGATTTAGATTAGATATTAGGAAGAAGTTCTTCACTGTGAGGGTGGTGAGGCCCTCGCACAGGTTGCCCAGAGAACTCGTGGATACCCCATCCCTGGAAGTGTTCAAGAGCAGGTTGGATGGGACTTTAAGCCTGTGACCCACCCCCCAGCCACCTTTCCCGTCCTCAGGGATGTCCTTGTTCCAGCATCAATGAAGTGACTAAATTACTCCACTTCCATATTGCTGCAAATCGATAGGTCCTGGTGCTGTCATATACAAAAGGCTGGTTTCAGTGTTTTAGTTGGGAGAGTCCCCAAGGGGAGCTGGGCTCATTAATTAAATACATTTAATCAATCTGGCCTACAAGGGCACTGGTTATTTATTCATCAGAGGCTGCACAGTGCAAACTGGGTGATCTGAAAGGCAGTAAATAAACACATAAATGAAAAGCTGAGACAGCAGAGCTTACTTTGCCTGGGAGATTTCAGAGCTGGGTCAGATAATATGGGATCATATGTTTAATTTATCAAAATTCAATAAAAAGTACACCTGGAATGAACAACATGCCAGGGACGGGGCAGCAGTGGGTGCAGCTGGGGGCCTTGGGTGCCTCGGGGTCTGCGTGTGCTGGCTCCTTCCCTCTCCCAACAGCCCATCTATGTCCTATTGGACACAAAAGTGGGGAGATGCCAGGAAGAGGGGACCATCATCATCACCCCATGCCTGGGCTTGTGCCATTGCTCAGGTGTTGCTGCAGTATGGTCCCTGTTTCCTGCGGGTTGGTCTGGTCACTGTCTCTGCTGCTGAGAAACCTGCAGTATCACTTTGCTCACTTGTTCCTGCAAAGTTAATTACAACAGGAAGGGTCTTTCAGGACATAGGAAAGAGGAAGATTTCAGCTAATGGAAGTGAAAACAAAGTGAATACTCCACTTCTCAGCTCGTTCTTTGCAGAATGTTCTTTGCTCTTCTCAGAAATGCCATGGGAGCCTATCTGTCAGGGAAGCAGAGGAGCTTCCTTCAGGTCTGCCTAAGCTCTGGTTTTACCATTGGTAGAAACTAGAGTAATTTCAATATCATTTTGAATGCAAAGACTTGCAAATCAGCACTGAATAAAACATTGATGGTCCGAGTGGGCCATTTCTGAATCCTTGATCCAATGGATTTGCTGCATCTCACAGTTTGGAAGAGCTTATTTTGGTTTTCACTTACAAGAAGATGGATTAACCCTCACAGCTCTGGGATTGCCAGAAAGCATTTCTCATTCCCTCAAAGACAGTGGGTTCCTGGGGCTGAAGGGCAGTGGGACAATGTCCTTCCAGCACCCTTTGTGAGCTGGAACCAACCCCTTGGGATGCTCTCAGCTACTGCTGGCTCTGAGCAGTGCCCATGCTGCTCATGGCAGCCCCTCATGGCACAGCCAAGAGGGCAAGAGGTGGCTCCCTGTAGGGAGGATGGGAGGAAGATGAAATGCTATTTTGCCTGGCATGCCCATGCAAACAGAGATGCTTTTGCACATCTCTAGCAGCTGAGGAAGAAAGGTCCAGGGTGCTTGGATGAGGAAGATGTGGAAAACCTGCCAGAAAGGGAGCATGGGAAGAACTGAAAAAGACTGACAAGGGCACAACTGTGTGGGGACAAAAAAGCAGAGAGAAGCTTACACTTCGTTGTCTGGATTTGAGGATGAGTTCCCCCAAAGCAGGGGAGAGTTTGGAGCTGGGGTTTTGCTCCCAGCTGTATTCAGCACCCTGGGGTGATGTGCAAGGGGAGGCAGCTCCGTGGGAGACAGGGAGGGCTGGGGTGTAAGAGGGAGCTGGCAATACTGTGGGTGGTCTGAAGAGACAGACTTTGCAGGGAAAAAGGTAATTCAAAGTGCAGATGGGTAATGTGCTGTCAGAGCATAGGGAGGGGCACTGGATGAGCCTGTTAATTGTAATAAATGAATATGCAAAGCTGGGGAGGAGGGTTTTTCCCACTGCAGCTGCCTTTCTCTGTGAGAACCTCTCTCACTCATATGTCACTTTGCCAGTGAGCTATTTCCCCAAAATCCCCAGACACCTGTAACATAGAAAACTTCCGCAAATGGACGTTTTTCCTGCATTTCTTGAGTACCTTGCCCTCTGAGTGCCCCTTAAGGAACAAAAAGCCCTTGAGAACTGATGCTGCAGAGGTGAGTGTCTGAGGAGAATGGGGTCCCTACCTCCTCCTCCTCCAACCCCTGCCAGTTGGTGATGCTGCTGGTGACTCGGGGCAGGTCCCTACTGAGCTCCCACACCCCCTGGGCTGGGGTGGATTCTGCGGTACCTGGGGTTTCCCCTCGCATTTTCTTGGAAGTTTGAAATGGAAAACTAATGAGAAGAATATAAACTGCTAAACAGTTTTGACCCTAAAGAAAAAAACAAGGGTTCAGTTCCAGGTTTTGGCCTAATCTAGTATTTTTCCAAGCTGGTTTCTAGACTCCCAGTGATTTCCAATGACCTCATTACTTTTGAATTAACACAACAAACTTGGCTGCTAGTTGATGGTTTATTAATACTGGACTTGTTCCCATGAAGATGTGCCCTATCTAGAAAGAATACACTTTTATCATATGTCCCAGGGTTCTGGCTAACCCATTCAGCCTCTGAGCTTGCCTGGTGTAAGTGTGAGAGCACAAGGAACAATAAATACACTCTTTTATGCATATTTTCCTCCAAGGATCTCAAAGCACACACACCCCTTCCTGACAGGTGCCCTGAGTAGTGGATGTGGAGAATGGTCCAGCTGTCTGTGGCGTGCAGTGAAACATGGGTCCATGGGCCCACGGGGACCTGTAACCACAGCAAAGTGCAGCAGCTATGTCTCATTATGACAGACGAACAAACCACATTCCCCTAATGCAGTGCATTTCCGAAACACCCGAACAGAAAATCCATACGCTTGGAAATGAAAGCATTTGTCCTTTTGCTGTCTTCACTGTTAGCTGAAGGAGCATGCATCTTCTCCAGGGCCTGTATGCAGGAAGACAGATGGTGAGAGTAACTCCAGTTGTCAGTCCCTGGGGATGCGCAGAAGAACCAGTATTTGGCATCTGATTTAGCTCTGCTGCCTCCTTGAGTCACCACTGTCCCAGGCACTGAAAGATGTATGGGCTTCTGAGATGGTTAAATTAAACCTCACTAAACAGAGGGGTGTGTGATCACCCCCTCTGAAATGTCAGCTGGCAGCTCGTAATGAAGATCCAATGAATCTGTGCTCGCTGCCTTGAATCTGAATGTCTTTCTCCCTCCTCTCTGCAGGTCAGCATTAGACTGGCCCAGGAGAGGACAGTGGCTCTGGTGCTTGCAGCAAGCCCTCTGCGGGCAGAGCTGGGGCCAGCGTAACTCTCTCCTTTCATATCTCATATAATGACTAAGTCTCATCATATCCCAGGCTGTCTCCTGGCTGCTTCTCACTCCTGGCAGGGTGGTTTGGCTTCCCACCCCAGCTCTGCTGTCCATGGGACGAACACCCACTTCCAGGTAGAGCTGCGACCCCTCTCTGCAGGTGCAGCCTCTGGGTGGGCTGACAGTGTGGTCCAGCCTGATCCCATCTATACTCCCCCCGAGGGGTGTGAGTTCACGCCTGGGGAGCGCCCCAGGAAACGTCCAGGGAAGGGACACAGTGCCTGCAGCCTGGGTGACAGTGGGCAGCAGAGCCAGTGATGGAACACGTGTTAAGGCAGATCTCTGGATCGGGGCATGAGCCAAGGGGAGACCTGATTTGGGGACTGCTGTGCAAGGGACACCTGAGAAGCAGAAACACTAGAGAGGGGGAGGAGGCAGACATTCCAGGAGAATCCACATCTGTAAGGAAACGGAGTGGGGTCCAAGGCTGTAATACATCCCAGATGAGGCTGGGGAAAGCGCTCTAGCAGAGCATGAGTCATTGCAAGTGGAGGGGAGAGCAACAGCTCTTTGATAAGAGGCAAAGCAACTTTACTTGGCTCTTTAATCTTCATTTGCTGGCTGTGCCAGCTGAGTGCCTGGGGACCCCGGTATGCAACCCCTCCCTGGGCTGCTGAGACAGTCTTTGTGTCCTTCCCGGAGTGCAGCAGTACGGTTCTGGTGCTCACAGGCTTCTCAGGGTGTGGGGCATGCAGAGATGACAGCTCCCTGCAGGGCTGGGCCTGTCCAAGGCCAGCTCTGGTTCTGTTCTCCCCATGTGTCAGACCTATCTCATCCATGTTGGCATAAACAGCTGAAGTCAGAAAGTTAAAGGACCTGGGCTGATGTCAGGATGGTATGAGCCCCAGATCTTCTGTCTAAGATGATTATGTCTTCAGTCTTACCTCTTGAGTTAATCTCCCCTAATTGTTCAGCATTTCCTTCAGATCCTTCTCCCCTTTCTCCTCTGGCCTTCTCCCCACCTTTCTCAGGTTGCTGTGCCCCAAACTGCTCTTCCTGATGTATTTCCAGGGTGGAGGGGAACCTATAACGCTGCACATCTCAGAAATGCTGCTGCTCTCTAGGCACCCAGGGCAATGTTAGACTTCCAGGGTGGTGTGTTGGCTCGTGCTCAGCGTGAGGTCCACCTCAGTCCTCAAAGCCTGCCTTGCCAGCCAGTCTCCCCATTTCTGTGCATTTGATCAGTGCTAAGGGCAGAACTT
>NW_009932980.1:15063-15753 GCF_000696875.1 Nestor notabilis
GCTGAACCATGCTTCACTTTCCCCCCAAGACCATTTCTCCTATTTCTTAAGAACATTTAAAATTCAAATCCTATTCCTGTATCCTTCTTGCTCAATCACATATGCAGAACAGGCAGACTCATTCTATCAACCAGTCCATTAATGAATGCATAAGCCCAGAGACAGCTCTTCTGGAATCCTGCTCCCTGCATGCTCACAGCGAGCACTGGGTAACTTCTCCGGTAGTGCAAGTTTCAGGCAGGGAGCACCCAGTTCCTAATCATTGCAGTTTTTCTCCCCCTTGCTTACAAGTGTGCCACCAGGGACAACATCAAAAGGCACGAAAGGCAAAATATAGGACAGCTCCTGCTTCTCTCTATCCATGAGGCTGTTGCTCTGTCATAAAAAGAAACACTGGATCGGTTTGACATGATTTGTTCTTGAGAAAGCCATGCTGACTGCTTTCCTTGCCTTGTTATCTTCTTACTGCTTACAAGCTGTCAGGAGAACGTGTCCCTGTGTTTTCCCATAATGGTGTGCCCAGCCGGGCTCCTCGCCACCGCCTCACCCCTGTGCAGTGCCAACAGCTTCCGAAGGGTGTTGAGGGGAGCTCGGGGACCAACCGCACACCTCCGAAAGGGCTAATGTCACTGGAACCAGAGGATGCAAAGTCAAAGGAGCTCCCAGTTAGGGCCCCGACTGCTGCTGCAG